>NC_066512.1:6566370-6707688 GCF_024679095.1 Eriocheir sinensis
CTAAGTTTATTTCTAAATTTGATTTACTTAAGGGCTTCTTTCAGATTCCTTTGACACCTAGGCACAGCAGATTGCTGCTATTGTTGCTTTGGGAAAAGTTTATGTACCCCTAGTTATGCCTTTGAAACATCCACTGCGCCCACTGCATTTCAATCTCTTATGAACAAAGTTCTTTCTCACGTTCCAGGAGTGGCCGTGTACATCGACGACATAGTCGTCTTTTCCGACATGGTCCCAGCATGTCTCCAGCTCGATTCTGTTTTCCAGGCCTTAGCTGAGGCTAACCTTGTCCTTAATTTGTTTAAGAGTGACTTCGGTCATGCCGAGGTTACCTATCTGGGCCACGTTGTTGGTCGGGTGAGTTAGCTCCCATCCGTTCGAAGGTGTCAGCGATTTGTAACTTGCACCCCTGCCAACAGGAGAGCCTTACGTAGGTTCCTGGGTATGATTGGGTTTTATAGGAAATTTGTACATAATTTTGCACTGATTGCCTCACCTCTTACAGACCTTTTGAAGGGAAGCACACCCACACGTGGGATGACAGATGTCAGGTAGCCTTCGAGACTCTAAAGGAGTACTTTGTTGATCCCGTATTGAGAGTGCCTGACTTTTCGCGGGGCTACAAGCTGGCATGTGATGCTAGTGACTGTGCAGTTGGAGCCGTCCTCTGCAGGAGGATGAGTCAGGTGTTGACAGGCCTGTTGCCTATTTTTCTAAGAAGTTAACTCCCCCTCAGACTCGTTATTCAACTATTGAAAAGGAAGCCCTTAGTATTGTTCTTGCATTGCAACATTTTCAATATTATCTTGCTACCTCTCAGCCTACTCTTATTTTAACTGATCATAAACCTTTGATTCATATCAGCACCCTTAGCAATGTGAATAGGCGTTTAATGAGATGGGCCCTGTTTCTTCAGAATTTTAACTTGAAGTTTGAGCACATTAAGGGGAGAGATAATATTATTGCAGATTGTCTTTCCAGACCCTCTTAGCTGAAGAAAGTGACGTAATGTCCTTTCTTCCTCTAAGTGGAGGAGTTGTTAGGGCTATCTTTATTTCTAATGCATTTTAAAATTCAGTCTTACCCGCCACTGTCCCCATTGGCTGTTCTTCTCTCTCTTGCCTCTATTCTGATTCGCTATGAGCGTTTCTCGCCTTCTATGCCTGCAGGGCGTCCCTTTCCACTCCCCTCAGCTCCTCAGTCTAGAGTTGGTCTGGGCGAGAGAGAGATTAGTGCCCCAGGACTCCGGGATTTATTTGGGTTTTCCCCATCCCTTACATTTGAGTGGTCTTGTATGATTAGTTTCTGTTGTGATCATTTACCTTTCCTGTGCTGCCAGTTGTAATAGCCAGTATCATTATTTTGTACCCTTTATGGTAATTTTTGGCTTACCCACGTCGCCATTTACGACGCAGGCTCTATTTTTGTAAGTGTGCATACATATACTCTGACAATTCACCTTGTCAACACTTGCTAGCGAATACCCCATTTTGGGATTAGTGCAAGCTACCTTGCACCATATACTCTGACAATTCACCCTTGTCAACACTTGCAGGAATACCCCCATTTTGCAGGATTAGTGCAAGCTACCTTGCACCATATACTCTGACAATTCACCTTGTCTACACTTATTTATTATAGTGCTTTGCAATGTTCAACTACTGACTCCCAGCCCTGCCCTGAGTTCTTGCCTTTACTCAGCCATCCACTCTCATCAGTGCAAGTCTCTTTATTGTGGCAGCTTATGCCTAAGCGTTACCTAAAGCGTGTACGTTACCCTATTATCTTCTTTGTTATTACCTTTTTTTTGTTATTAAACTATTCTTACCTATACGCTCTAATTTTTATTTGAATCCGTTGCACACACATCTTGTTATGTTATTCTTGTATACCTGTTCGTCCAGTAGACTGAACAGATCAAAACCGTCCTGCAGTGAAACGTCAAGAGTGGATTCTTTTTTGAGGACTTGTCTAGCTTCTCCTTTAATATATATATATATATATATATATATATATATATATATATATATATATATATATATATATATATATATATATATATATATATATATATATATATATATATATATATATATATATATATATATATATATATATATATATATATATATATATATATATATATATATATATATATATATATATATATATATATATATATATATATATATATATATATATATATATATATATATATATATATATATATATATATATATATATATATATATATATATATATCGCCTTAGAAAATGCTTTCTCCTCCTTATTTTTTCCTAAAATAACAAATTGATGTAGTGTAAATAATACGTAATAAAACATAAGAACAAGTATATTTTTCTTTACCCCATTAGTAAATCATTTTACAATAATGAAAAGAACAAGTAAAGGTTGGATAGGGTGCCGTGGCAGGTACTTTAAAAATAGTAAAGCTACCCCGAGAATATTACGTTTTTGGTGGGCCCCAATAGATGGCGTTACTTCCGCACGCCCGAGGAACTACCACATACCACTATCTCCTCTAATATAGTCTCCTTGGCGCAGACGAACCTTCTCACCCCATTAGTAAATCATCTCTTGCGTGGCGCTGTATAATCAGTAACACCGAAACTACTGCGTATGCCTTTATTATATCATGTGTGTGTGTGTGTGTGTGTGTGTGTGTGTGTGTGTGTGTGTGTGTGTGTGTGTGTGTGAATAAAACTAAAAATTGCAATAAAAGTAAAAGAAAAAGGTTACGTCGCTGTGGAAGGATCTAAGTGGTCTTCAAAGGAAAGGCTGAGGATGTGGAAAAGTTGCCTCCTGCCCAGACCCGCGTGTACTAGTGTGACTGGGTCTGACTACCACACGGCATAATCTAATCAATCGACTTGCTCAAGTCACGAACTCTGTTGGGGTCCCCTTGTCCTCCTCCCCCTACTACCATTACTGCTCCTATAGTAGTAGTATGCTAATAATAATAATAATGATAATAATAATAACAATAATAATAATAATAATAATAATAATAATAATAATAATGATACTAATACTACTAATAAATATAATAATGATACTACTACTACTACTACTACTACTAATAATAATAATAATAATAATAATAATAATAATAATAATAATAATAATAATAATAATTATAATAGTAATAATAATAATAATAATAATAATAATAATAATAATAATAATAATAATAATAATAATAATAATAACACGTATAACCCACTACACATCTAGTTTAGCCAGTTTAGTCGTGAATCCTTCCAAGCGTATATCCTATAAAGCCACAAGTTCTCCATATTCTATAAATACGATTTTCTAAAGACCAGTAATCCATCTGCATGGTTGCTTTCATCACGGAATCCTTCCCGAGACAGGCACTGGTGGGCAGGCAACACAATTAGGCAACATGCATAACCTCGTCACGTTCTACGGACAATCTCACATCGTGTGGCTGCTGCTCGATCAGCTGCTGCTACATGCATAAAAGTCGTGGACGCCAATGTAGCTGTCACAGCCTCACATTGCGAGCCGCAATCAACACATGCTGAAAGCCGGCCGGCTGATACTTTAAATGTGGGTGTATTGTATTATCTGCCAACATGAGAGGCACCACTTCAGAAATACTCATGGACAATCAAGCAAGTGTTATGCGCTGCTGGCAACGTCTGGGCAAGCAGGCAGCAAAGCAACGATCTACATCGGCCCTTTGCGTATGACGTCAGCAGGCACGCATTACAGTGTCCTGTTAATTAAGCTTGATGAGGTGCGTACATCGATAGCTATAAGTCGTTATCATTATCATTAATATCTCACGCAGGAAAATGGACTCAATAATAATGTTATAAAGGTTCCTACTACTACCACAACACCACAACCATCACCATGGACTACCACTTTTTTTCCGCAACATTCACTAATATACGTACTATTCCTACGCGTTCTACTGCTACTCTTACTATTTGACCACCGCCACCACCAACAGCACTATATTAACATAACTAAAACACCACCATCTCCAACACTATTTATCCGCAACATTCACTACTATTACTACTATTACTACTACTATTACTACTACTACTACTACTATATACTACTACTACTATTACTATTCAACCACCACAACGTACCGCCGCCAGTACTATTAACACTATAACACCACTTAATCATCACCAACACCATTATTACTACTAAAAACAAACAAACAAAAATAAATGACCAAACGAAAGGCATTACTAACTAGCGAAGTTGATGTTATCCTTGAGGCGTTCTTTTCTTGACTTGGAGGGCAGTTATAGGCAGATCTCTATAATACGACGTCTCATCATTCGCTCTTCTTTTCACTGGAGGTTGTCACTCAGGGAGAGTCAGCGCCCCTCAGCAAGACTCAAGCCCTCAACACCCACACCTCGCAACGCCTGGCAGACAGTGACTCGCTGGCACTGAGTGTTATTTGTGAGGCCAGGTTGAAGGGTTGCCAGGTTGCCAAACTGCTCGCGACTGTATTATTTCATATTATATATAAACTGTAAAAACTGAAGGGTATAATATGGGTATACCTCGGGAACTAAGGTATAATATTGAGTTAAAATACCCTTAACTTCACCAATACCCTTTTCAGTCAAGAGGCAATTGGGTATTTAAGTACAAATATATACCCTTAATTAGACTTAGCACAACATATAGGCTACCACCATCACCATCATCACCACCACAACCACTACCACCACCACCACATGATGATGATTATGGTGGTAATGGTGGTGGTGGTGGTGATGGTAGTGGTGATGATGATGATGATGATGGTGATGGTGGTGGTGATGACTGTGGTGATAGTGATGGTGGCAATGGTGGTGATGATGGAGGTAGCGGTGGTGATGATGGTAGTGGTGGTGATGATGTTAATGGTGATGGTGGTGGTGATGATGGTAGTGGTGGTGGTGATCGATGGTGGTGGTGATGATGATGATGGTGCTTGTGGAGATGGTGGTGGTGGTGATGGTGGAGGTGGTGATGGTGGTGGTGATGGTGGTGGTGGTGGTGATGATGATGGTGATGGAGGTGGTGGTGATGGTGGTGGTGGTGGTGGTGGTAGTGGTGATGGTGGAGGTGGTGATGATAGCGGTGGTGATGATGGTGGTAATGGTGGTGATGATGGCTGTGGTGGTGTGATGGCGTTGTTGATGATGACGATGGTGGTGGTGGTGGTAGTGGTGGTGATGACGGTGGAGGTGGTGGTGAGGGTAGTGGTTGTGGTGGTGGGGGTGATGGTGTTGGTGGTGGTGATGAAGGTGGTGTTGGTGGTGATTGTGGTGGTGGTGATGGTGGTCGTGGTGGTGGTGGTGGTGGTGGTGATGGTGGTGGTGAAGGTGGCGGTGATGGTGGTGGTGGTTGTGGCGGAGGTGGAGGTGGTGGTGATGGTGTTGATGTTAGTGGTAGAGATAGTGATGGTGGTGGTGATGGTGGTGGTGGAGGTGGTAGTGATGGTGGTTGTGGTGGAGGTGGTGGTGATGGTGGTGGTGTTGGTGATATTGATGGTGATGGTGGTGGTTTAGACACTTTATATACCCTTTTTCTACCCTTTTATTCCTTTTATTTTTTTACAGTATATATATATATATATATATATATATATATATATATATATATATATATATATATATATATATATATATATATATATATATATATATATATATGGAAGTTTATTCCGTAACATAGTTTTCACGTTTGTGACATGAGAAATATCCTTTCTACCTCTGCATGACTTAGAGGCAAACAGTATGCAGTAAGTGCATCACTGTGGCCTCATAGTCCATATTGGAGATGTTGGTGGCTTTCGGGCCAGAGTGTCTTGTGCCCCTGAGATAGGATGGGTGATCTGAGCAGGGAGAACGAGAGGAGGCACCTCATTCAGGCAATAACATGGCTCCTTGGCTGATGCGTATATAGAAGCATCGGGCCCTGGGACCCATCCCGCCGGATGTGGTGAAGACAAGGGGGGTGAAGCTGCCCTGATCCACATGTTAGATTCTTTCACCGTATGCCCTTGTCTTCTCCTGTTCGTTCCTGTGGTGGGCGGCTTCCAGGGGCCTTAAACACAACACTTAACTTGAACCACCTTAAAAAAATAACACTTAAAAATATCTAACAAAAGTGGTGGCAAGACTGATTATGAACAACTCCGAAGTGTTATAACTCTCTCTCAAACATATTAACAGTAGCACGTGTATGTGAGGGCAGAGACAGTGAAGGGAGTGCAAGAACGCTGACACAGCCCGCGACCTTTCCTGCCCCGGTGAGTCGAATCAGCACACATCCGCACCCGAGAGCAGCGCCCCGCCCTGCCGCGTAAATCCACTGCGTGTGGACAACACTTGTGGATGGATTCACATACTTAATTGGGCCATGTCATCAATCAAGGGCATGTAGCTACTGTACGTGTTTGTCCTGCGCCAACACGTCGTGGTCCGCATTCCCCTGGACAAGAGGCCGGGATGCAGGCCTATAGGAGTCGGAGAAGTCATGCGGCGCATCGAGGGCAAATGCATCATGGCTGTCGTCAAAGAAGATGTGAGAATGGCAGCAGGGAACCTCCAAGTTTGTGCAGGACAGCAGGCAGGAGGAGAAGCAGCCGTCCATGCCATGTGGGAGATATTTGACCACGTGGAGTGCGAAGCAGTGCTTCTTGTTCACGCCAAGAATGCCTTCAACACAATAAACAGAAAGACTATGATACACAACATGAAAACCAAGTGTCCTGGCTTAGCTATGTATGTTGAAAATACCTATACATACCCGACCGACTTATACATAAATAGCCACAGTGGAAAAGTGAAATTGTTAAAATCATCTGAGGGAACAACACAAGGAGACCCAGTAGCCATGGCTATGTACGCCCTGGGCCTATCAGTCCTCCAGAATGAAATTGCATACGCAAAAACACGGGTGAAACAGGTGGCTTATGCGGATGGCCTCTCAGGTGCTGGTAAAATTTCAGACTTAAAGGGTGGTGGGACCTTGTGAACGCCGCCGGCGCTGAGATAGGATACATCCTTAACGCCACCAAGTCTGTCCTTATTGTCAAACCTGAACATTATGACCGTGCTGCAGAAACTTTTAGAGGAAGAGGAGTCATTGTGACAAAGGACGGACAAGGACACTTATGTGCAGTGATCGGGACAGAGGTATATAAGAAGGAGTACGTAGGAGGCAAAGTAGCTGAATGGGTGAAGAAAATAGAAGCTTTGTCTGCCATTGCCAAGACTGAGCCACACGCTGCCTATTCAGCGTACACTCACGGCATCCAACATCGGTGGACGTTCCTGAAGCGCACCATCCCCGGCATCAGTCCACTCCTCCGACCACTAGAGAATGCCGTCAAGAATATACGTATTCTTGCCGGCGCTGATTAAATCTCATATTTTGGGGGAGGAGGAGAGGTATATGCTAGCACATCCTCCAAGACTGGGTGGAATGGGGATTACCAACCCTGAAAAGCTGGCTGATAAGGAGAACCAAAACTCCGTCAGCCTTACCAGATCCCTCATCAACAGGATCATCGCTCAGGAGGCAGAAGGCGAAAAAGACCAAACAAAAATAAGATAAATCAAAAGAAGAATATCAGAAGAAAGACAACAGGCCCAAAAAGACGAGCTGGACCGTCTAACACACAACCTGTCCATAGAAATGTGTAGAAAAATCCACACAGCGCAGGAGGCAGGCGCCTTTAGATACCTTGGCTGTCTTCCCCCAATGAAGGGTGGTAGCCAAGACAGGCACACACTCACTCACACATTCACACTCATGTACACCACTCTCTCAGCTGCACATCCCCTGAAGGAGTAAAAAAGCCCCTCACTGTACGGGGGATTAGCTGCACAGTTCAAAGGAACACAAAGAAACACAAAGGAAGAACAAACAACAGCAGACCTGCTGGTCCTTACGAGGCTGTTTGTGACAAGCTACACTAACTATCTAATCAAAGGTGGAAGACTGAAGGACAGCAAAGGCTAAGGCTCCTCCCCACCCCCCCATCCCTCCAGTCAGAGCTGACAGGAAAGGAAAAAGAACCATGCAGCATGGAAAAACTGCATGGAAATTATGTTATTATGTTACCACTAACCGGGCGATAAAAGCGGACAAGGACACCAATATTCGAAAGAACTTAACGTTATTACGACAATGAGTAATATCTTAGTTGCTAGTTGGATTCAAAATACTTGTTTAATCTATTCTTGAAGGCCGTAACTGTTGTACTATCAACGACATCACAGGGTAGAGAGTTCCAAACATTAACAACTCGATTGAAGAAGAAGTGTTTAGCTTCGTGCGACGAGAATCTGCTACCACTTATCTTCAAATTGTGATTTCTTCTTGTTCTATTTGATCGATCAATTGTAATCTTCCGCATTAATATCACTGAATCCTTTAAACATTTTAAACACTTCTATTAGATCGCCTCGCATTCTTCGTTTTGATAGGCTGAATAAATTTACTTTTTTAAGCCTTTGTTCATATGATAAATTTATCAACCAAGGAATCATCTTTGTTACTCTTCGTTGAACCCGTTCCAACTTTTCTATGTCTTTTCTGTAATAGGGTACCCAAACTGTACACAGTACTCTAGATTGGGTCGAACCAACGAATTATACAGTTTTAATATTACTTTTTCCAATCTATTATTAAAGACTCGTCCGATGAAGCCAACCAATTTGTTTGCAGTTTTAACAACCTCTGAACAATGCTGACCGGACTTTAAATCGCTTGATATCCTTTTCTTTACTTACTGCAGAAAGTTGTTGGCCATTCATTACGTACCGAACGCGATTGTTATTTTTTCCGATGTGCAACACTTTACGTTTGTCAACGTTAAATTTCATTTGCCATTGATTGGCCCAACGTGCAAGTCGATCTAGATCTGATTGTAAAACTTCTTCGTCGAGTGTCGCAGTTACTTTACTCTCAATTTTTGTGTCATCAGCAAATTTTGATACTTTGCAAGTGAGTCCATCATCGATATCATTAACATAAGTTAAGAAGAGCATGGGGCCAAGCACTGATCCTTGAGGTACGCCGCTTCTGACATCGAGCCAGTTAGATGCAACACCGTTTAAAACTACTCTGTTTCCGCTCAGAGAGCCAGTCCACAAGCCAATTGTGAATGTTACCCGAGATACCGTGCGCCAATAGTTTGCTGAGCAATCGTTGGTGGGGGACCTTATCAAATGCCTTTTGAAAATCCAGATATATGATATCTACTGATCTGCTTTCATCGAACACCTCAAAATATAATGAAAAAAATCAAGTAAGTTAGTTAAACACGAATGTTTACTACGGAAGCCATGTTGCGAATTATTTATTATATTATTTTCTTCGAAGAATTTCACCATATTGTCGCGAATGATAGTCTCCATTAACTTACAAACAATCGATGTCAGGCTAATTGGTCGATAGTTTCCTGGATGAGACTTGTCCCCCTTTTTGAAAATTGGTATGACAGTTGCTAGTTTCCAATCCGACAGAACTTTTCTAGCTGTTAAAGATTTATTATTGAATATGATGGAGAGCGGTTTACAAATTTGATGTTTGATTTCTTTTAAGACCCTTGGGGTAATTTTGTCTGGACCAAAAAGACAAGGAACTTCCACACCACGGCTTCACAGCATACACTGGTTTACCCCTGCCCCTTCATAACAATGACATTTCCCCCAGCACCTGGGTGCCCCACATGTGTGGCACCACAGATGCGCAGGCGCCTACCTAACTATGACATTAACTGTGGTAGATAAACTGGTGTATGACATCATAGGCTGGTCGTCTCATGTATTTGAAGAGGTACCAGAGCCATTCAGCATTGACACAGCTGATGATGTGTTAGGGATAGGACAGCAGCAGCAGCAGTCAAGCAGCAGTGAAATATTGACTGGCCTGTATGTTTTTGACAAAAACTTTTATATTCTCATTAAAACAATAATTTATTAATCACTCTTCATATTCTTTGTAGATACACACTTTATCATTTAATTACTTTACAACCAATAACAAATAGTGGAATATTTATATTAATAAGTAATATTTCACCTTTATGACCCCTTTTCTTCAACTACCTATTTAAGTTACATGCATTAATCATGACTAATATATGACCCTTTTTTCAGCCCTGCTGCTGTATTGCTAGAGACCATCCCAGCACATTGTTCATTACTTGTGGAAAAGATACCATCAGCAGCTCCGGCAACAGCCACTGCTTCAACATCTGCTGGTCCTATGACACCAGCCACTGCTTCATCATCTGCTGGCCCGATGACACCTGCCACTGCAGGGGATGACAATGAAGAGCTGCTCCACCACAGTCACCACCTACTTCATCGGATTTAAGAGATGCCTTTCATAGGGCAGCAGTATAATTTTTTTATGCTGGGGCTGAATATTACTGCCTCAAGGCTATGATTTTGTCACTATTTTTTTTATTACTGAGGAGGTTAGGGTGGAAAGGGTGAAACATAATCTCTGCTGTTTTTCGACAAAAATGGTTAGCAAATTCATTCAAAGTACAAAATTTACCAAAAAAAAAAAAAAATTGTGTGCCATTGTGAGTGGGTTCACTTGAGATTGGGCGCCAATACGCCTCCGTGGTCTAGTGGTCAGCGTGCCTGGCATTTACTCCGAGGGCCCGGCTTCGAATCCAGGCCCGGGCAGTCGGCGTGCAGCTCACCCAGCTGTTCATCCTCCCTCTCGAGCTGATCGATAAATGGGTACCTGGGGAAACCTGGGTAAACTGTGGTAACCCGGATGTCACACTGGCCCTGTGTCCCGGGGTAATGGGCTCCCTCCCACCACAGGCTCAAGGGCCAATGTTACGGAGATGAGCACCGAGGCCACGCGCTGCTACAGTGTATGCCCCCAACTTTACTTTACCTTTGTTGACTCGACTGACAGAGACATGGCATTGTATGTCGAAGGTCCCTGGTTCAATCCCCACAGCCAGCACTCTCTAACTCAGATTTTTCTGAGTTCCCTAGATTAATTTCTCAGCGTTTAATGAGGAGATTTGCACCGGCATCCAGTCGTGGGTGTTACAAGATACTTTGATACAATCAGGGGCGTCATTTGGACTTCAAAAGTGGGAGGGACTTTAGGGCAGACAGTTTTACATATATATATATATATATATATATATATATATATATATATATATATATATATATATATATATATATATATATATATATATATATATATATATATATATATATATATATATATATATATATATATCTATATATATATATATATATTTTTTTTTTTTTTTTTTTTACCATCATTAGCTTATAGCACCTTTAGGCACCGATCATATTAGCATTTTATGTAGTCTGTGATGCAGGCAGGATATTCATTAGCACCTAATTAGACTCATGCTGCTCTCCAGTGCTCTCTAATGCACTCACAATCAAAGATAGAGTACCTTTATGGTAGCATTGAGTAATCTTAGGTCACTTGGTAAAGTTTTCACCTCAGTCCGACCCAAGCTGACAACATAAACCTAAGCGTGTTTGCAGGCTGAGTGCTTAGAATATTGGCATAATAATAAAAGATGCTGAAAACTGGATTCCACTACTTTATTGAATATATGAGTAATTATATACTGAATTTGTAATGGAGCCAAGATAAAACAGCTATGACTACTTTATTGAATATATGAGTAATTATATACTGAATTTGTAATGGAGCCAAGATAAAACAGCTATGTTTTTCAGTGGTCATACCATGATCTCATGAAAATAAATAGGTTGACATATATAATTAATTACTACGTATTTTGTTATGACGCCTATTGCACGTTAATACCATACCTTTGAATCCAATGATGAATATCTTCAAGCAAGACACAAATAGCAACAGATTGGTTACCAATTCACTCAGTAAACACAATACTCCAGAAAAGTATACACTGAATTCACAATAAATTTGTTTTTCCACTTGGAACTTTGTAAACAGAAACCAAGTAACCTCGTTTTACTTCACATATAAGTCATGATGTACGCGATGTGGTCGCCTCGATCTTTCGTTCCTTCTCCCTCATACTCGCAGACGTCACTAACAAGCTTTCTTACCACCATTATCTCCATACGAATGGCCGGCAGGAATAATCTATTTTTCTAACTCGATGTTAAAGCACAACAATAATTATAAATCATATTTTAAATTACATTTTAATGCAATTTTAATGTCATCTTTTTCATTTACATGTGTGTACCTTTCTGCTACAAAAAAAAAGCTTTTTTTTCCCATGTTTCGTTTTCCTTAACTCAAATATTTCACATTTTAATCAATAACAAAGGCATCAAACACTAATTGTATGTTCAAGCTATGTAAGTTTGTTTGTTTTTCTGTTCACATAAACTGCTTCGGTTTCCTTTGGTGCTATTATTTTCACATGGGTGCAGTCTATCACTCCCACAACACCGGGAAAATGTGCAAGTTGGTAAAATTCTGCTTGCTCTTCACGGATCTCCGCCCTATCAAGGGGAAACTGGATAAACCTCCCGACTACCTACGGGGCACTGAGGGCGGCCAGAGTTTCCGCAGTCACCCTGATTATACTACTCTGGCTTACCCCAAACTCATCACTTGAACACTGCTGTATTTTTCCTGTAGCCAAGTATCTTTAAGTCAAAATCACTTTCAACCCTGGGGTGAGGGAATGCTCCCTTTGAACTGGATCTTGTAGCTCTCTTCTCACCAAATTAGTCACATATTCCATTTCTGCACGGTCTAATATGTATATCTTGACATGTTCACTATCGTTATACAGTTCCAAAGAGTCCTTTCGAACTCTAAAATTGCGGAGGTGGGCTGGGCGAGGTACTCCAGCGGCCATGTTGATATGGGTCTGGGTGTGGGATTTACATTTAACTTTCCTATTAAGAGTTTAGAAGTCCTCCCCAGCACTCCCAAGTTAATACCAAAGTTAATAGTAGGTATTAGGCTAATAGTTGGTGAGGATACACTTTGAGAGTGAAGTTAATAGTAAAGTCGAGAGTTAATACCAAGTTTAGTATTAATAGTTGACGAGGATACGGCCCCTGGGCATTGTCAGCGGTACTTATACGACCCTTGTGGTTGTGTGATCCTTCTTCTGTACCATGAATGTGAAAAAAAAACACTCATGAAACCCGATTAATCTCCTTTTCGGCCTTTGGTAATAGTTGACGTGAGAGGAGGAAGTGTCTGAATACCGACACAGGAAGCTCCACTCACCCCGAGCCAGCGTCCTCAAGACAACCGGATTATACATAAGAAATAAGAAAGTGATAGCTCTAGATACTGCTGATGGCGATTTTAATTGATCAGTGTTGAAGCTTTGAGGAAAAAATATCCTGAAAAAGGTTTGCGTAGCGGACATCAGCGGTGTAAGCGTTGACATCACTACTACTTTCTTCCTCTTCTTCTCTTCTTCCTCTTCTTCTCTTCTTCCTCTTCTTCTTCTTCTTCTTCTTCTTCTTTTTCTTCTTCTTCTTCTTTCCTTCTCCTTCTTCTTCTTCTTCTTCTTCTTCTTTTTCTTCTTCTTCATCACCTTTTTCTTTTTCTTTTCGTTTCTTCTCATCCTTATCATTATTATCATGTTTTTCTTCTTCTTCTTCTTCTTCTTTTCCATCGTTTTGTCTAAAATAGTTATTGATAATGCATTTTCTCGTGGTTTTTTTTTTTTTGGGGGCAAATCAATTTGTTTCTCAGTTATTTTGAAGGTGTCTTTGGTAGCCTACTTCCACGACTGAGATTGTATTTTTTTTCTCGATAGTTTAGGTGATATATATATATATATATATATATATATATATATATATATATATATATATATATATATATATATATATATATATATATATATATCCGCCTGTAGCGCCGGTATAGGCTTTCTTCAGGGGCCTGGTGGTCAGCCCAACCCCGTCATGGCGCAGGGAATTTTTTTAGTGGCGCCATTTATGTTTGGCTCATGCTGCCCCCCGAAACTCATTCTTGATTCACTTGGACGGTTTCTTCTAGAGTCCGGGTTGATGGGTGGTCTTCAGGACAGCATGTGGGTAGTCTTAGGCCACTCGGCAGTAACTGAAAAATCCCAGGTGGTAGCTATTTGATAGCTTTCTTCAAGTGGCCTCACAATGTACTTTTCCGGATATTCTCGTGTAGTGTAGTCATGGTCGCTGATGCAATATCCGCTTTATTACTTCTAGAGGTGCCCGCTCGAGTTTCCAAGAGGGTTGCCGCCATCAGAGTTTTCACACCCGAGGAATGTATAAGCACCCACGATCTACAAACCAATGGCACCCGGTGTGATTTGATTTACTAACTAATCATCAAACTGACTAATTATTTAACCAACTAACTAACTCTATCTTTCTATTTAAATAATGTGTGAATATAAACGCATAGGTAAACCGTAATTATCAAATTTGATAAAAATATTTAAATGATAAAATTACGTTATTTCTTTTTGCCTGACCTTTCGTTAGCCATAGCCGGAGGTCGGAGGCTAACTAACTAACTCTACGTTTTTGGAGACTTAAGTCCACACTCACAAATATGGATTGTGTTGATGTAATGAAATGCTTAGATATCACAATGTTTGAAGGTTATTAAAGTAAGATAAAGTTGCTACATACGTTATAGCTACACCTGGCCGCGGTGCTCATCTCCGTCGCATTGGCCATTGAGACTGGTGGGATGAAGTCGTCGCCTGGGACACGGAGCCGGTGTGACATCCGGATTACCAGTTTACCTTTCCCAGGTTCCCCCAGCTACTAATTTATCGACCAGCCTGAAAGGGAGGATGAACAGTTGGATGAGCTGCACGCCGACCGCCGGATCGAGATTCGAACCCGAACCCGAAGATTTGTAGCTAGGCACGCTCAGCACTAGACCACTGAGGCGCAACAGTAAAGAATAAGAATTTAAATGAAAACGAATAGAACATTTAAGAAGCGTTCTGGAGTCATACACATGGCGGTGAGATAAAGATTTATCAGACTTCTTGCGTCAAAATGACAGGATATACAGTTGCCAAACCCTTCTCAGAACCAACGAACGATTTAAAGTACGCTCACCACAAGCGCTCTATTCCGTTCCTATCTTCTTCCTTATTTGCTGTTCGCAGACTTGATTTGCAGTAATTGTTTTTTCCTTGATAGGCTGGAATATAAGCAGTATTACGTGTGTATGTGTATGTGTGTGTGTGTGTGTGTGTGTGTGTGTATATATGTGTGTGTGTGTGTGTGCATATCCGGTAAAACAGATAACCTTTAGAACCAGCCTCAACACACACACACACACACACACACACACACACACACACACACACACACACTACGAGAAATACTGTGACGTGTACTTTCATGTGGGACTGTTTCTCTTGTTGTTAACATCGATAAGTGTAAAGCAAAATTTAACCAGAAGTCAATAACCACCTGTTAACTCATTAGGTATTGTTTTTGTCCTCCCCCCTCCTCCTCCCCTCCTTTTTTTCCATTCTCCTTACTTTACTGTCACTGTCTCGTTTAGTTTTCATATCCATGTCTGCTCATCCAGGAGACTGTTTACGTCCATATATTCTTAATTTTATTTATATTTTCCCTTGGTGCCTTTTCATGGATATCACTGCTACAACAACTACTACTACTGCTGCTACTACTACTACTACTACTACTACTACTACTACTACTACTACTGCTACCACTACCACTACTACTACTACTACTGCTACTACTACTACTACTTATATAATAATAATATAATAATAAAGCACAGTTTTTTTCCACAATAGTCTTCCCCTGTGGATAAAGTTTGATGCTTTTTCAAGAGGATATTCTTATGGTGATCTCCAGTACCGCAACAGCCGTCTCAACCCCAAGATCTAAGAATTAATTTTATACATCAAGAGGGGCTGCTTTTTTTACAGCAAGGGAGGCAGCTCAATGGAAAAACAACACAAAACAGGAACAACAACAGAAAAGTCCGCTATAGACGCTGCTCCGACAAAAGAAAAAAGAACGAGAGGCCCGAACCAACATAAAACCACTTAAACCTAACTGATAATATTATAGTAACCGACCGCATGTATCAAATACCTTCCAAAAAGATTGGGCAAGACAAAAGACAGACGAATCATGTTGCTCCTTTATTCCCAATCCTTATAGTCCGCCATGGTGGATGTATGGAAATGGAATGGATTGATGCTGCTTTCCGTTTTCTCTGTTCATCACGTAGTTATCAAATGGCTTACGTGAAGAAGTTGGGAGAGTTATCATGATAATGGTGTTCAGCATTTTCTGGTCATAAGCGTTTTGTTTTGCTTGTTAATCGTAAATGTTCTAAAGCTTAAAAAAATGATGAAGCTGTATAGGCGCTGTTGCTGATCGTGGAAGCTGCTCATTTATAGACACTTATATTACGACCTAATTATAGCACTGATATCTCTCACTACATTACTTACAAGCAAACAAGACGAACAGGCGGCAGAATGCAAGGTGGGTATCTACAGCTTACCTAAACAGGTGGGATAGTAAAATAAAAATCTGGTGCTCAATATTTTGTGGCCATAACTACACCATGATTAAAATATTTCTCAAGACGAAAGAATTGATGGCGTTTTGTTTTCTTTTTAGTCGTGAATGTGAGCAATGTGCGCACTGATGAACATGATGGAATTCAACAATGGGCTCGTCAGAAGGTGTTCTCAGAAGGTGTTCAACGTCGGGCAACAAAAATGATCCCTTCCTTGCGCAACAAACCTTACGACGAGAGGCTCTCAACCCCTAACATGTTCTCTCTTGAGAAACATCGCCTCCGAGGAAAACTGATCGAAAATTTTAAAATACTTAATGGCTTTACGAATGTGGACAAATCAAAATTGTTTATGATCGATGACACTTTGCTAACGAAAAATAATGGCACAAAACTTAAATGTAAACAAGTTAATTCAGACTGCACCAAATTTTTCTTCACCAACGTTGTAGCGTGAGAATGGAATAAGCTCCCACCTTCAGTGGTCCAGTGCAACATGATTGACTCCTTTGAAAACAAGCTCGACCGATACTTAATATTAACTAAAGTAGAAATGTAAAGTTTTGGAGCTATCTGATTAATTAAGGACAGATCACCTAGTCTGAACTATGAGGTATGTGTGGTCTGAATTTCTATGTAAATCTATGTAAATCACCAGGGGAGGGCGGTGGAGACGAGGTGTTGGGGGTGGCTGGGGAGGCCTCGCTCACTTGATAACGCTCTCCAACTTCCACACCTTCACGTAGTCCACCTGCGAGGCCGTGCCCTCGCTGATCCTGCCTTCGCCCTGCTCCCAGGTAGGCGGCCAGCTCTCACGCTGTTAGCAGGAGGAGAGGGGAGCGTTACTAAATTGACTTCCAACAGGTTACGCACACTGCTTTTCTCTTTTTTTCGGCAAGTGCTAAAAGGTGTTGAAAAATGCTCTAGAAACGCTCTTCTTACAGAAAAAAAGTAGAATTGTCATTAAGGAGGAATCCTATTTAGTGTTTTTGTACTTGCTTCTAACAGGTTATGCATATCACTTTTTTTCCGGAAGAATGCAAAAAGATGCTGAAAATTGAAGTCTCTTTGAAGAGGCATTAGAGTTAGTGTTAGAGATGTAATTTCAACTTGCTTCCAACAGGTTATGCATATCGCTATTTTTTTTTCTTTTTCGGAAATTGCTGGAAGGTGCCCCCCCCCAAAAAAAAGATGCACCCATCTTGCAAGAGAGTAGGCCGTAAGAAGGAGGGAAAGGGTAAGTATGTAGGTATAGGGAAGGCTGCCGCAGAGTTTACCCCTCACCCCGTTCCAGAAGTCGAGGAAGGCTTGTGGGAGGTGTTTTTCCATGGCTTGTTGGCGACGATGCCGTCAGGGATGAAGCCGTTGCTGCCGCCCACAGATACCTTCATGACGATGTAATGTAAAACCGTACCAAGAAAAAAGAAAAGTTATAATAATAAGAGCGAGCATTCCTTTCGGTCTAGAGTATTGGTTGAAACAATTTCAAAGCCTACTACAGTGGTCAGTAGCACCATTATAATAATAGTAATAATAGTTTTATTTCGCCCATTGGCATATATAAAGAACAGGACAAGTAAACGAACGAGAAGAAAATCGAGATACATATACACGTAAATAGATGACAGCTTATAATTATATATGCGTGTGCACGGCACACTTATGTACAATCTACACGTACAGAAGGCCCAGCCACTCCCGCCGCATAGATCCACATACATAGGCCGAGCTCTGTCGGACGGAGGTGATGATGGAGTTCCCAGATTGTTCCACTCTACTCCTCATGCTGTACGCGGCGTGGCGACGCAGCACAGCCAGACAGTTCATCCCGTGCCCGGTGAAGGCTAGGGATGAGCTAGTCCATCTAGGAAGCCCCAGAAGCCGCTTGAGGATGTCGTTATAACAGACCCTAAGACGGTTCATGGAGGCAGCCCTATACCGCGACCACAGCGAGTTGCAACAGAGAGAGAGCAGTGGCTCCTGAATAACTCCAACTTCACCTCCGTGCTGCAGAAGGAGAATTTCCTCAGCAACATGTTGCCGATGACTGTGAGCTTGGTGGTCTACTTCTTGATGTCATCATCATCGGTCCGTTCCCTGTTGATGACATGGCCCAGGTATGTGAATCTATCCACAAATGTAACTGCACTCCCAGTTCGCCACGCTGATGTCTGGTAGTCCACCCTGGAGTGTGGCGGCGGCACTACCATGCACTCTGTCTTGGTGGTGTTGAAGAAAATATCGTGCGTGGCAGCATACGCCTGATACACTCCAATAAGGTCCTGCAGAGCCTCCACTGTGGGCGCCAACAGTACCATGTCATCAGCATAACTCAGCGAGTTGATGCACCTATCATGTAAGTGGCAGCCTGTGCCTGTGTCACGCAGAGCGGCGGTGAGATCATCTGTGTAGACGTTGTACAGTTAGGGAGGCAGGATCCCTCCCTAGCGAATACCATTGGCTGTCTTAAATGGCAGCGAAGTGTAAGCCCCCCATTTTACAGCAAATTCTTGGGAAGTGTACCAGTACATTAGGAGCTTGACAATGTTACCAGGATACTTTTGTGTGGTGTTTTAGCATGTTGTGTTGCTAGTAAATGTTTTGAGAATATTCATCGTCTCTCCATGCAAAAGCCAAAGACTACAGAAGGCTCTTTAAATCCAGAAAATAGTATGCAAAATACCGTTTTTCTATTTACTGTGCATTATGGCAGTCACCGAGATCAGCTTCGTGAATGTAAAGCAGGAATAGGGAAGATATGTAACATCAGGGAGAAGCCAAAGAAATATACAGCCCACCTTCTGGTCGAAGGGCGCCATCTTCTCCCCGGCGACCCACGGGTTGTGGGTGCATGGCGACCATGCCCGCGAGGTCCCAGAAGTTGGTGCCGGGGTCGACGGTCATCTTGAGCTCGTCGTTCACGTAGAACCTGACAGAGGGAACGACAATATGTACGTAGCTCCTTCCTGTGTCGTGTCAATTAAGTCATCACGCCCAATGTCGGCACCAAGGAGGGCTGTGGGGCAGCCCCTTTGCTCCCGCCCCGACCCCGCGCCCCGTCAATAAAATGCAATTCCCCCCTTTGTCGCGAATGAATTTACCATATTTTGCTTGCGAGCGTTTGTTTGTCTGTTTGCTCCTCTCTCTCTCTCTCTCTCTCTCTCTCTCTCTCTCTCTCTCTCTCTCTCTGATAAAATATATCCAAAATTACTTAAAGAAATATCAAGAGAGATACTCAGACCTTTAACAATGCTGTTGAATATGTCTTTGCACCATGGTATCGTTCCTAGTGATTGGAAAATGGCTAACGTAACACCCATTTTAAAAAAAAGGCGACCGAAAATTACCGGATAATTACAGGCCAATCAGCTTAAGTTCGATTATTGGTAAATTATTTGAGACAATTATTCGAGATAAAGTAGTTAACTACCTAGAGTGTAATTCGCTAATCCTGGACTCCAACATGGTTTCCGTAACAACAGATCTTGTTTGTCGAATCTATTAACGTTCTATAACGAGCTTTTTGCCGTCTATGATGTTTCTAAATCACTTGATATTATTTATTTGGACTTCCAGAAGGCGTTTGATAAAGTCCCATACTACAAGTTGCTTCATAAAATCAAGGAAATAGGTATCGGGGGTAAGCTTCACGAATGGATCAAGCACTGGCTAAGCAATAGAAAGCAAAGAGTTGTAATAAATGGAGTGACCTCTGAGTGGATGCCAGTCACTAGTGGTGTCCCCTAGAGCTCTGTCCTGGGACCCGTTCTCTTCGTCATTTACATCATTGATTGACTGATTTAAATTAGGCGCCGCAACAGCCAGGGTCATATGGCGCCGCATTCAATGAGTTAAAAACTATAAAAAAAAAACTAAACTAAAAGGGCTAAAAAAAGGAACCTAAAAAAGTAAACTAGGAGCAAAGCCAAACAAAACGAGACGAAACAAATCACACAGAAAACGGTCATAACTCATGGAGAAGGCCAGCCTTCTCCATAAAGAGAAGTACCTCATGTCCCGGGGAAAGGCATCTCCCTCCCAGCATCAGCGAGAGGCGGAATGATCCGTCTTCTCCCCGACACTGCGATAGGTATCGCACTCGCAGGTCCCCCAAACTGGGGCACTCGACCAGCAAGTGCCGCACAGTCAGGGGAACCAAGCAGTCATCACAATAAGGCTGCACCCCCCGGGACATGAGGTAACCATGTGTTAGACGCGTATGACCCGTCCGAAGACGGGTCAAGGCTGTCTGCGAGCGACGGTCACGGACACTTTCGTATGACCAAGGACGAGACACAGTCCTGGTAATCTCTCCCATTTTGGAAGTCGCACCCCGAGCATTCCACCTCTCCTGCCAACTGGCAAGAATTACCTTGCGAATCTCTGGAAACATATCTGTACATGGGACAGCACTAGGGGGGGGCAGCTCTAGCTACTGCCTCCCTTGCAAGTCCATCAGCTCGTTCGTTCCCGTGTACGCCAACGTGTCCTGGAACCCAACAAAACCCAACGCGATATCCCCTGTTACTGAGCAAATACAGCCACTCGAGAGCAGATAAAACTAGGGAATTAACAGAGGGAATAAAGGAGCCCAGCGCAGAAAGAGCGCTACGAGAATCACTAAAGATCATAAAAGAGTCCACAGGAAGCGTTAAAAAAATCTGTAAAGAGAGGACTATTGCAGACAGCTCTGCAGTAAATACAGAAGCAACAGAAGAAAGACTGCCTCCTCGACAGAAGGAGGGGAACATAACACCAAAGCCAACTCCAGCATCCAATTTAGAGCCATCAGTAAAGACAGGGATGGAGTCCGAGTGTTCAGTGAAATGCTCTAAAAATAAGGCTCGGGACGCATATGGCGGTAAATCCCTCTTACTATCTATAGTGGGAGAACACACGGATACACCGGGGAACTGCCAGTATCCAAACCTAGGTACTCGATAGAGGCAGATAGGAATGGGAGGGAAAGACAACGGTGTCATGGCAGACGCTACCCGAAACCCAAAAGGTTTAGGGAGACTAGGTCGCTCATCATATGCAGGCGAACGGGAATCCCGCAAAATTGACACACAAGGAACTGATTCTGGAAGGCGTTAGACGCGGAACCAGCAACGGAATAGAGAGGACTGGCGTCTCAAATCCAGAGGCAGGACGCCAGCATCCACGAGGAGGCTAGGTATCGGTGAAGACCGGAATGCACCAGTAGCCGAGCGGACCCCGGCATGATGCACTGAGTCCAACACGCGTAGGCGAGCCTCCTTGGCGGAGGAATATACCTCGCAGCCATATTCCAACTTGGAAAGGATGAGTGTTCTGTGGAGGAGGAATAGCGTGTCCCTGTCTGCACCCCAAGAGGTATGAGCTAAAACACGAAGGAGGGACAGGGCTTTCTGACAAGCCGC
The DNA here is from genome assembly GCF_024679095.1 of Eriocheir sinensis. Lineage (NCBI taxonomy): Eukaryota > Metazoa > Arthropoda > Malacostraca > Decapoda > Varunidae > Eriocheir > Eriocheir sinensis. The sequence goes on from NC_066512.1 coordinate 6,588,357, forward strand.
CTTAACGTAACGTAAATGAGGCACCCAGGTCAGGCGGCTATCAAATAAAAGACCGAGGTAACGAGTCGTCTTTACACAGGACAGTCGCCTATTACCAAGATATAAGTCAGGGTCCGGATGAACGCCTCGAAGACGACAGAAATGCATATCCACTGTCTTTGAGGACGAAAATCAAAAGCCGCGCGTATTTGCCCAATTGGCGACTCTATTAATTGTCAATTGCAGTTTTCGTTCAATCAACGACATCCTTGCCGCAGAAAACGAAATGGATAAATCGTCTACATATAAGGAGCTATGAACTCCATCAGGCAGGACACCAACGACTCCATTAATAGCCACAGCAAATAGCGTAACACTGAGAATACTTCCCTGTGGTACACCATCCTCAAGTGGACAAACCCCGGAAAGAGTACTACCCACTCTAACCCGTAAAAGACGATGAGATAAAAACTCCTGAATAAAAATAGGGAGACGGCCACGAAGACCAAACTCAAACAGGATAAGTAAAATACCATGGCACCAAGCGGTGTCATAGGCCTTCTCCAGATCAAAAAACACGGTTACCTGGTGGTGATTATAGGCAAACGTCTCACAAACTGAGGATTCCAAGGATAAAAGAGCATCCGAAGTGGACCACACCTTTCGGAAACCATATTGCACCGGGGTCAGTAAATTCCGGCTCTCCAGGTACCACATAAGCCTAACATTCATCATCTTCTCCATCACTTTACAAATGTAGGATGTTAAAGAAATAGGACGATAGTTTGTTGCTTGGAGATGATCTTTTCCAGGCTTCAGAATGGGAGAATGGGAATGGCCATACTCCACAGAGATGGAAAATCACCGGTACGCCAAATGAAATTGTAAAGATCCAATAAAAATGTAAAACCACAGTCAGACATGTGGCGTAAGAAAGCATAAGGGATGTCGTCTGGACCTAGCGAGAAATGACACTGGGATAAAGCCGTCTTCAACTCGGAGAGAGAAAATGGGATATTATAAGATTCCCCTCCGGTGGAAGCGAAGTTAACGCCGAGTGATTCCAAATCCCGGCGATTATGTGCCCCTGGTGCAGTAGGATCTTTCCTACAGACACTGGCAAAGTGCTTGGCGAATAGGTCAGCAACAATCTTAGGGTCCGCCACCGTCTCCCCTGCATGCGATAGCACTGGAGGGGGAGGGGGGGGAAAACTTCCCGGAGATCTTACGAACTCTGTTAAAGATTTCTGTGGTGTAGTTCTGGTAGTGATGGAGGAAAGATAAGCCTTCCAAGAAATTCGTTGAGCCTCCTTGAAAGTGCGTCGTGCTCGAGCACGCGCTCGCCGAAAAGCATCCAAACACTGGGGGTCCCCACGGTGACGACGAAGTCGAGAGAATGCAGCACGCTTCCCTTGCACAGCAGTAGTGCAAGCAGCGTTCCACCAGGGAACAGGACGTTTAGGGAACTGGCCAGACGTCCTGGGGACGGATTGAAGGGCTGCAGAATGTAAGGCATCAGTGAAATAGGATGCAGCCTCGTCAGAAGTTCCAAAGTCAGCCAACGGACGAAGAGAGGAGCTAAGTTTCGTAAATCGCTGCCAGTCTGCTTTATCTAGACGCCAGAGAGAAAGGCGTGACTGTGGTACGGAATCAATGCGTTCCAATAAAATTGGAAAGTGGTCACTGCCATACAAGTCCGGTAAGACCCACCGACTAAAATCAGGATGAGAATTAGAAGTGCAAAGTGAAAGATCTATAGAAGTAAAAGTACCAGTCTGGCTATGAAAATGTGTCACCTCCCCAGAGTTTAGAATTTCTAATCCCTGATCCTCAATAAAAGAAGCAACTAAAAGTCCGCGTGGGTTGGTAGAACCATCATCCCACAACGGATGGCGACCGTTAAAATCCCCTAATAAAAGTAAAGGCGAGGAAAGTTCCTGTACCAGGTCGTCAAGATCGTGTTTGTCAACAGGACCACCAAGAGGGAGATAAAGGCTACATAATGTATAAAATTTGCCCAAATAAACCTTAACAGCAACAGACTGCAACGTTGAGTGAAGCTGTAATGGGACAGAAGGAATATCACAGCGAACGAATATGGCGGTGCCACCATGGTGGCCCTGTCCAGGATTAGGGATACTGTAAACGGCACGATACCCAGGAGGACTAGAGTGAGTGTAGTCTCCGAGCATTGTCTCCTGTAAACAAAGGCAAGCAGGAGAAAACTGAGATATCAATACTCGGAGTTCCTCCCACGAGGCCCGTAGGCCTCTACAATTCCACTGGAAAAGTCGGAAGATGTCTATTTACGAGTGCGCTCCAGGCGAGCCCCTGAAAGAGACTGCCTTCTACCCACCTGATTCGGTACGGTAATAGGGCGAGAAGAGGAGACTGGGACCCGAGAGGAGCCGGGTCGAGGGACCTCGAGCTTTCTCCCAACAAAGGAACCTGCGCCCCCCCGGACGCCGCACTACTAGAGCAAGACCGCACACCACTCCCCAAAGCTACATGCTAGCGGGGAGGATTCCCAACACTATCTCCAAGGGATTCCTCAGTTTCCATATCCCGATCAAGAAAACCACTAGAAGCAACAGGAACTGGAACAGAGGGGGTCGCAGCAGGCTCAATATGAGCCTCCACATCTTCCTCCATAGGCCTTTCATGGAAGACCCCAAAATCATGTATACCTACAGTAATCTTGGCGGCACAGATTCAACTGAATCTGTAGAACCGCGATGTCGCTTGTTCATACCTCTGGCGGACTTCGGCGAAGCAATGTGAGGTGCATGTACATCAACATGCATCACCTGGGACGAGGCCGGAGAAGCCCCATCAGAACCTGGAGGTGACTCGACAGAATCACAGGACAAAAGGGAAAATCTATTATGGGACGTAGTAACAGTAGCTTCAAAGGGCCGGGAGGAAACCGTAGCAGCGGGCTGGGCAGAAGAGCGAGTGCCTAGCGATGAGGTGTACGTCTTTGCTCCAGTACCGGCCTTCTGGCGGTAAAGGAGTTCACGGCGAGCACTACCAAGGTTGATAAACTGACTATTTGCAAGTTGCAAAATATCCTGTTCCAGGCGATATCGTGGGCACTGTCTGGAAGACAACCGGTGAGCATCCTGGCAATAGAAGCAATAAACATCTGACTCACATTCCGCCGTGGAGTGTGAGGCTAATGCAGAATAATTACCACACCGAGAAGGCTCAGTGCAGTATTTCTTACCATGACCATACCCGTAACATGAAAAACACTGTAGAGGGCGGTCAACAAAAGGCTTTACCCGAAGATGGAGGGGGCCAATACTGACACGGTCAGGGAGGGTAGAACCAAAAAAGGTGAGAAGTATCATGTTAGCTGAACCCTTTATCTTGAATACCTTATGAACAGAACTAGGCCACATCCCAAATATTTCCTCCTCAGAGACCTCATAGAGGTCATGATTATATATACTGCCTTTACTATAATTGAAGGTATGGTGTGCTTTGACCGTTTCAAACATGTTGTCAGCAGGGCATGGTAGATGTTGCAGCATTTTAGCTTGAGTAATATCTTTAGCCCTGACTAACACCCCCTTCCCATACTTTTTCAGATTCCCCTCAGGGATCGTGCCAATTTCTTTGGGGAGGTACAGTCGGCTATAGAGTGTAATGACACACTCTCCAGTAAGTTTCGTTCAGAAAGCGACATCTGGCAACCCCTCCACGTGACATGAAAATTATTATATCCTATCGAAATCGTACTGTTATGGTGATCGGTGGTCACAGGTGCACTCTACATAATTTTAAGATAGATATTTATCAAAAGTGCCCGTCGCTAACGCTTAATAAATATTTTTTCTTTAGGCTCTGTCGCTATATTTTGACACGAGCTTTTAGTTTCGGTCAAATTTAGTCAAGAGCAACTCTTATATAGTTGTTTATCAAACTATGATACATTTAAAAATATAGTGCACTTATTAGGGGAGATTGTGTCTTTTAACTAAAAACAAAAAAAATCCTGACAGCCGAGATCTTGTTCTTTATAAAAAAAATTTATACGTAATAATAGGCTATAAACGTTCACATGATGGCGTCCTCGACCGCGGGCCTTGGCTGGAGCAGCGGTATTCTATTAAAGCCCTTATGTCCGCAGGCACTGCAGTTGAGCTGTCACGTCAGTGGCTGTGGAAACGTATAATTTTTAATAATTAAAAAAATAGGAGAGAGAGAGAGAGAGGGCGAGATGCTGGGTGGGGACGGGAGACATGTCCACCAGCGACAAGGGGTCAGCTAGTCAGCGACGTGCCGAGCTCAACACACACACACACACACACACACACACACGTATTTATACTTAGATAATACGTAATCTTCACGGAGAAATGATTTTAGATTTTTGATTATCTGAATTGTCTTTGAGGCTTTATAGTGACGGGAATTAAGGCTGCGAGTTAAACAGACCCTCAAGCCTATTTGCTGTTTGATGGTAAGGAGCATTAGTCACTGCCTGCCTCTGTGAAGGACAGCATTGCACGCGGTATTTTCAAAGTCTAATAAGAAAAAGTGTTTCAGACTGTTTGTGATATGTTTTACCTCGTCATCATCATCATCATCATGTAGAAGACATTCATTATCGCATTTCTAAATTGAATTCATGTAATCCGGTATATTTTTAACTACATTATATTTTAATATAATATAATATTATACAATATTATAATTTCACGGTCACACACACACGGTACACACTGAAACGCGTCACTAACATCGCCAGTGAATGCGTCACCGTGGTATAGTTGCCAGATACCGCCACCAGGCTAAACATTCTGAGAACCGTGACACTACTCTCTATCGTCGACTGTACCTGGCAGCATGAATGAAGTTCCCACGCCCATTCTTATAGTATACAACAAACCAACGAGGGGGAGGGACCTGGCTGTCCCTGGGAGTTGGCTCTAACAAAGCGACTTCAAAGAGATTCGGGACATAGTCCATGTCACTGTCCGAAATATTGGAAGAGCGAAGAAGTTTCGCTTGAAATCCAGCACCTGCGATAGGCAGAGTCGCAACAGCAGCATACGCCGACTGGGCTACAGCGCTGGAGGCAAAGGTCACATAGCATCTGTTTGACTTGAAGTCTCCATCATAAATGAGACGGATACGAAGGACTGTGCCAAATGGCTTGAATAAGGAGTGCAAGGCACGGTAGGAAAACGATGGATCGATATTCACCATCTGAAGTGCGTCCAGCTTGGAAGAAGGGCGCACATCAGAGTTACCCCCGGAATGGGAGGCAGCCTTGTCAGACACACGTGGACTTTTGTGTCGCAAGGACTTATCTTGGTCAGTCCCTCTAGGAGGTAGGGACTTTCCAGCGGCACCACCAGGAGCCGTGAAAGGCTCCAAGGTGGCGACGAGAGAGGACCGTGTAGGAGTAATCGGGGACAGGCGGACGTCAGGGAGAGAGGCAAGCCGAGGCAAGGGAAACTTACCCATACACAGGGGAGGTGTTTCACTCCCCCACACCCCCACCCACCACGGAGCCCAACAAGGGGAGGCTGAATGTTAGGGCCAGACCGCACTCAACACCCCCAGGCAGGGCCGTTTCTAGTTCATCAGGCGCCCCAGGCAAGAATTCGTTATTATTGTAAGAATTCGTTATTATTTCCAGCCCCTCCGGGCTGGAAATAATAACCTAAACAATTTCGAACACAACTAGCATCACAAGTTCCACAACAAAAACAATATACTTTATTAATAAATCATCTTCACGTATATGCATACACAATAAGGAAAAGTATATATAGACTCAAAAGTATACTAATGATTTTTGTAAATTTTAATAGAATAACACCATTATCTTATTATCTTTTATCTTGATTGGCTTATTTTTGGCTTTTTCGACAAGGATTTTTTGTGATCTACACTCTACAGAGCCACATACATTAAATCAATTCAAAGCATGTATCACAGTTTCATGTTATAAAGCATTTCCATCAATTCACAGCATGTATCACAGTTTCATGTTATAAAACATTTCCATCAGTTCACAGCATGTATCACATTTTCATGTTATAAAGCATTTCCATAAATCTTCTATTTCTTATAAGGCATAGTGTTCATTAATACACATCTCATCTAAATCATAGCAATCCATAAAAATAAAAGTTTTTAGCCTCTTCTTTAAAGTAACAATATTATCACTACACTTAACATTATTTGGAAGCTCATTAAATAATCTGCACTATATTTGAACATTCTTTAGCCAAGTTCAGAATTGCACATAGGTTCATTATACATTTTTATTGCAAATCCTACCTAAGGTAAACTGAAAAGGTAATCTTGCCAATCTAAAACCAAAGAACTCAATGTATAAATGTTGAGGTCTATGCTAAAACTATTAAATAAAACTTTCCTTCACTTCTTTTCATATTTAAAACCTGATTCTTCTTGACTTCCTTGCAGCAAAGTCATCTATCATACGAAATCTGTTTGGATATTTCTCTATTAATACTAATTATTGCCAGCCCATTTAGGCGCTCCTGTGACATAGTAGACCTTAAATATGTTTTAATGAGCTTAAGTTTAGAGAAGCTTCTCTCTGCAGATGCCACAGTCACAGGTGTAGTGACAGCAATTCTTAATGCCACCCACATGTTTGGATAAATCTCTTTCAGGCCTTTCTCCTCCAGAAAACAAGAAGGTCTAATGTTGTCATATTTGCTTTGGCCATTGTTTTGAAATGACTGCATCTCTACAATCAGTTCATCATAATATAAGTCAGCCTGATCCCCAGATGTGAGCGTATTACACAAATCTTTAGAACACTGAATTTCTTTGCAACATCACTCATCATTCCAGTTCTCTCTCTCAGGGATTCAATGGCCACATCCACAACTACATTGAAAATGAAAACTCTGTTTTCTTCAAGGCATCGGTAATAGGCTCATCAGGGGCCTCATAAGAGAATTGCCTTTAGTAGTTCTGAGTCTTTTCTGCTTTAGTGCAGCTTCCACATTCATCTCTTCACACATCTCTCTGGCAGATGTCTGGGCATCAACAAACCCAGTGTCTCTGTAGCTAATAAGGAGGTTTCAGTCTTCTTGAGAATGTCAACAGCTACATCAAGATGCATGCATTGTGATTGCAGAAGTTTATTCACAGTTTGAATTTTCTAAGGATATCATACCACACCACCGTGCAAATAGAGAACCGGTATGATCCCACCCTTCTGCTAAGGCTTGTGCTTCAATTTTAATGGCTGGATCTGCAGTGCTTGCTCTGACCTCTAAAAGAGCATCTCGCAGCCTGGAATCTAACCTCAACACTGTTGATTCGACTCTCCCACCGTGTGTCTGCCCAGGATTTCAAAGTTGTCCACATGTTTTTTAGGGTCGACCACCTTTGAGTGGAGGCAGAAAAGAGATTAAATAGTTTTTGCAGGTAGCCAAAGTAGTCAGCTGCATCTGAGGAGCTCTTGCTGCATCACACACAACCAGGTTAACAGTGTGTACATGGAATAAATAAAGCCCTGGGGTTTAACTGAAGAAGTCTGGCCTGGACTCCCTTGTTTTTCCTTTCATATTTGCCCCATTGTCATATGACTGTCCTCTGCAGTCTTCAAAGGGATATTAAGCTCTTTAAGTTTTTGAGGATGAGTGTTGAGAGGCCTTCTCCTGTTGTCTGCTCGGCCTCAAGGAACCCCATAAAATATTCCTTAATTTGTGCAGTGCCTTCAGCTGCAACTATTCGAATTATCACAGATAATTGCTCGACTTAAGTCTGGAGTGCAATCTAAAATAATTGAAAAGTATTTGGACTGTCTAATTTCGGTCACCATGCACTCCACAATCCTCTCACTGATGCAGTCAATAAGCTCATTTTGAATAATATTGCCTAGGTAGGATGTTCTTTGAGAACAGGGTCAAACTGAGCCATGAGTTCAACTTCTTTCAGAAAGTTCCCATTATTTGGCTGGTAACATTTCGTTCTGCCAGACTATGAATTATACTCTCGCCACCTTCGCCGTTCAGTGTTTATTAGTGCCAGCTCAACTTTGTCAATAATTGTTTATATTCTTTGTATGTTCTGGACTGTTCTCATGCATTTTGAGTGAGTCACTGCAGTTTTATCTCTGCTTAGTTTAAATGTTTTCTGGAAAAGAGTTCAGTATAAACTATCTTTTTCTTGGAATATGTCAGCCATGTTCTTTTGATTTTCTGATGATGACAACTTCTTCCATCCTGTTTCTTTGGGAATGGGAACTCTGATTTGATTACATATGCCCAAGACAGTAGGAAGACACGCGTCCCAGGGCAAAACCAAAACAAGCCTTCAACTCGCCGTTCCCGCCTACAGCAAACAATATTAATTTTGGATGCCAATTTGGCGCCCCCCCCAGCAAATGGCGCCCCAGGCGACCGCCTGTGTCGCCTGTGCCTAGAAACGGCCCTGCCCCCAGGGGTAATGGGGAAGTATACGCATCTACTGCCAGGTGTTTAACGGCGGCCGCGGGACCGTTGCGACCGCCCACCCGGCAGTGACCACTTGACCCTAGCCATCGCATGACCAGCCGATTGATTCAGTGGGGCCACACTGAACCACCCGTCTTACCCCAACCCTCCCACCAAAGGAGCGTGTTGCCCACCGAGGGGAACTACACCCTGCCCCGCGGTGGACTCAACCCCCAGATGAGAGGGCACGAGGAGTATACGGGACGCCACGCACGGCAAACACGTGGGGAGACAGTAGCCCTGCCCTGGGTGGTAAAAGGGCAGGGCGGGCGAAGGCAACATCACCAGTAGGCCTCCTCTACCGGTGATGAGGGGGGAGCACTTGGTCCACGAGGCCAACGGACATCGAGCCCTATCGAGGTGGGCAAGCCACCACGGTAGGTGGTGCCGCCGACCTCGCTTCAAGCCCCGTCACCACGACAAGGTGACTCCCCTTCGACGGGGTCATTTACATCAACGACATTGACCTTGGTCTCAATAATTTCATTAGTAAATTTGCTGGCAACACGAAAATCGGCAATGCGGTACTTACGGAATGTGACAGGCGGAGCCTACAAGAAGATTTGCGTAAAATATCAGATTGGTCAGTAAAATGGGAAATGCCTTTTAATATAAACAAGTGCCAGATTCTGCAGGTTGGATCTAAAAATATAAAGAAGGACTATGAAATGTGCGGCGTTAAAGTTAAAGGCGTTCACTCGGTCAAAGATCTTGGCGTCACAGTCGCGTCTAACCTCAAGTTTTCCCAGCAGTGCAACGAGTCCGTTAAAAAAGCAAACAGGATGATGGGTTTGATTAAGCGAAATTTTTCATTCAAGAATAAAGATGTTATACTACCTTTGTATAATAGTTTCGTCAGACCTCATTTGGAGTATGCCGTGCAGTTTTGGTCTCCCCACCATGCGAAAGACATCGCTAAATCAGAAGGTGTTCAGCGTAGAGCAACCAAGATGATTCCTTCATTACGAAACAAACCCTACGAGGAAAGGCTGTCACATCTAAACCTGTTTTCTCTTGAAAAACGCCGCCTCAGAGGAAAACTGATCGAGTGCTGTAAAATACTTAACGGTTTTACCAACGTGGATCCGACCAAGCTGTTTGTGATGGATGATTCGACGCGAACGAGAAAAAATGGCGCTAAACTCAAATGTAGACAAGTTCATTCAGATTGCACAAAATTGTTCTTCACTAATGCTGTCGTTCGAGATTGGAACAGATTAACACCATCAGTGGTGCAGTGTAACTCGATTGCATCGTTTAAGAATGATCTTGACCGCTATCTCCTCTATCTAAATGTTCACTAGCTCAGTTTTGGTGGCCGCATAACAACTGTCACTGAGGTTTAGGACAGACCACCTAGTTTGGGCCTCAGGGCCTGTGTGGTCTGGTTATCTATGTAATCATATGTAATTCTCTCTCTCTCTCTCTCTCTCTCTCTCTCTCTCTCTCTCTCTCTCTCTCTCTCTCTCTGTGTGTGTGTGTGTGTGTGTTTACCTATTTGTAGCATATACACTGTACAGGGCCTGAGCTCGAGCTCGGTCTGTACTGTATCCCAATCATATTTGTCCAACTTTTCCTTAATTATATGGACACTGCCCGCTTCAACAATGTCTTTGCTAAGTCTGTTCCTTGTATCCACATTCCTTTAAGGAAAACTGAACTTCTTTATGTCTTTCAAACAAGTTCCCTTCCTCAATTTCTTACTATACAAGGGGTGTAGATTATCTCGTTTATCACATTTACTGAAATACAAGGTTTCAGGTTACCTCATTTATCACATTTACCGACATACAAGGGGCTTAGGTTATCTCATTTTTCACATTTACTGACATACAAGGGTAGGCGGTGGCTGAGTGATTAGCGTGCGGGGCCAGCATTCATCACGCCATGGACAATGTCGATTAGAATCCCCACGCTACAACCTGGGATTTTTCAGTCACCTCCACTCGGCTTAAGACTACCCACAGGATGTCCAGAAGACCACCTATCATCCCGGATTGTAGAAGAAACAGCACAAGCGAATCAAAAATGATTTCCAGGTGGCAGCATGAGCCAAGCATAACTAGCGCCACTATAAAAATTGCCTGCGCCATGACGGGCTTGGGCCGACCACCAGGCCCCTGAAGAAAGCCTACCGGCGCTATAGGCTGAGATGTAAACAAAAAAAAGTTACCTCATTTATCACATTTACCGACATACAAGGGGTGTAGGGTACCTCATTTATCACATTTACCGACATTCAATGGGTGTAGGGTATCTCATTAATCACATTTACCGAGATACAAGGGGTGTAGGTTATCTCATTTATCACATATACCGACATACAAGGGGTGCAGGTTATCTCATTTATCACATTTACCGACGTACAAGGGGTGTAGGTTATCTCATTTCTCACATTTACCGACATACAAGGGGTGCAGGTTATCTCATTTATCACATATACCGACATACAAGGGGTGCAGGTTATCTCATTTATCACATTTACCGACATACAAGGGGAGCAGGTTATCTCATTTATCACATTTACCGACATACCTCATTTACCTCGTTTACTAACATACAAAGGGTGCAGGAAGAAACTTTCATATTTCAAGCAATTTTCAAATTCAAAACATACTTTAACATTTACTTTTAAAAAGATTAAAAAAAAAACACAGGTGTGACATATCGCGATAGGCAGTCGACAAACACACGGTACCGTGTCGCAATTCATCCACCCTTTGTTTGTAAACTTCTCTATATCGAGATGGCAATGCTCTACCTCGCCTTCCGCTCCACGCATCGCTCTAGAGTCTAGACAGTTATCAATGGCTTCTGGCCTCCACCCTCGGGGCAAGGTGCCCTCGCTCGGCCGTAACTATCCCCGCGCAGCCAAGTTCGAAAACCTCCGGAAGCAAGGGCACTTCTTGTCCGCGCACCCTTACCAGTTTCCGTCCGAGGTCGACACAAGCTTTGGTCTGCGCCACACCGATACGAGCTTCCACTGACCCCTCGAGCTGGACACAGTGCCCCGTGTCAGGCAGCACCAAGCTCTCCTCAGCCCCAGTGTCCACTGTCAGGCGGCATGGCTTCCTATCCACTGAGCCTCCCACTTGTATCACGCTGGGTGTACGGTGGCAGCTTACACAAGGCGGGGCCCGGGGACTGTGGACGCCTGGGATTCGGCCTCCTTCTCCAGCCTGTCCGAGTTTCACGCCTGCGCCACTTCCTTGGGCTTGGGGCAGGCACTCCAACGGTGGCCAGACTTTCCAGTCATTGTAATAATGCTGGAAGGCGTCAGAACTCAGCCGGTCGACTCGACTCGACCGGGTCGAGAGAAAGCGTCCTTCGCTTCCTCGGACACCGACCGCGTCTGTGCCCTTTCTCGCCACAGCCCCAACACGAACCATGGAAACTCTCCGGGCTCGCCTTCCTCGACACTGCCTTCTCCTTCACCTTCGCCTTCCGGTCCTGGAGGTCATGGTAGGGCTGGGCGGCCGCCCCTTGCCCGCTGGTTGTCTTCAGGAGGGCCCCGAACTCCAAGGCCCTCGCTATCGCCACCTGCAGGTCCACAAGGTGCACCTCCTTGACGTAGATCTTGAGCTGCTGGTCCTGCAAGGCGTCAACGAAGAAATAACGGGGCAGCACCACGATCATCTCTTCCGGGGCCGCGGGGTACGACCTCCTTACCAGCGCCTCCAGGTCCTGCGCCAGCTGCGATAGCGTCTCGCCCCGCTCTAGAAACCGCTTCTTCAGGCTAGCCCAGTAAACCTTGGCCTGGAGCGAAGCCCGAAGAGGCGTTGCAAAGCCTCCGCCACACTCCGGTAGGACGCGTGCTGGGGTAGCGGTAGGTGCCCCAAGATTTACCCAACTGGGCCCCGTAGCAATGTTGCCAGCTGCAGTGCCTTCTCGACATCACTCCAGCCCTGGGCAGCCGCCAGCATCTCAAACTGGCCGAATTAAATCTCCCAGGCTACCTTCCCGTCGTACTCCGTTGGCTTACGCCTCCCCGAACGCAGGGAAGCCGAGGTGGAGAGGGCGAAACACGCGGAGGCACCGAGGCGGGTTGATTGGGTCCGAATCTGCCGCCACCTGGGCCCCTATGAGCCGAACTGTCCCAACTTCCTGCGGCAGCCACCGGTTTCGGCACGACCCTGCACGGCCCCGAGCCGCATATTTACGAAAGGTGGTTAGGTTTTTGTCCCGTGGAAGCAAGCCCCAACGTGGAGAAAGATTACATGGAGTGGCCCTCAGCGGGCGCTGCTCTCCACTGTGGGGTGAAGCATGGGGGGTAAGGGTGGGCGGAGCTTAGCCGGTGAACAAGTCCACCGAAACATTGGCTTTCTCGCTCCCAGATCGTCTAAGTAAATGAGCTTGTCTGCCTTATTTCTTCCACATATCATATGTTTTTAGTTATTCAACTGCTGCAGTATACAGTATGCAGTAAGGATGTATGTACAGGTTTTTATAGAAAAAAAACACCAACATTTCCTAGTCTTTATCCGTAGAAGCTGAGATGAAATGTTCCACACCCGCCTTGACCCCTCACACATCCTCTGTATAATATTCATTATATATTGACCATGGCCTTACTTTTAATATAGAAGGATGTCCAGCCTTCTATGTAGAGCGTCTCAGATGTGATCAAAACTCACTACGAGAAAACAGAAGGAAGTATTGTGGCAGGAAGGAGAAAAACTTACCCATGCGCAAATAAGTCTATATTTGACTCGACATCAAACCACCGTGATACACAATCATGCATTTCATTGTTAGAGATATATTAACCAGTAAATGGAGAAAATACAACATAAAGGTTAGGCACCAATTACTGCGAGGGGTTGGTTACGTGTTTTTAGGGATAAATAGTTGTGGAATGATGTCTTGATCACAAGAGATGAAAAAAAAAAAAAAATTACAAGAGTGGAATAAATAATAGAAGATAACTCGTGTAACAGAGAGAGAGAGAGAGAGAGAGAGAGAGAGAGAGAGAGAGAGAGAGAGAGAGAGAGAGAGAGAGAGAGAGAGAGAGAGAGAGAGATTGAAAATAAGGGGGAATGCCAATGAGAATGAGAGAGGTAATGAGAATGATATTGAGAAAGAGAAGAATGCGAATGAGAAAGAGAATGAGAGAGAGATAATGAGAATTAAAGAATAAGAATGAGAGAGAATGAAAATGAGAGAGAATGAGGGAGACTCGTTATGAGAGAGAGGTAATGAGGATGAGAGAATGTGAGAGAAAGAATGAGAAAGGAAGAATGTGAGGAAGAGAGAGAGAGAGAGAGAGAGAGAGAGAGAGAGAGAGAGAGAGAGAGAGAGAGAGAGAGAGAGAGAGAGAGAGAGAGAGAGAGAGAGAGAGAGAGAGAGAGATTTACATAGATTTACATAGAATATCAGACCACACAGACCCCATGGTCCAGACTAGGTGGTCTGTCCTTAAACCTAAGTGATTCTACATTAATCAGATGGCTCCAAAACGTAGCATTTCAACTCTAGTTAATATTAAGTTCAAGGAAGTGACGGTCGAGCTTGTTTTAAAGGAGTCAATCGTGTTACACTGGACCACTGAAGGTGGGAGCTTATTCCATTCTCGCACTACAACGTTGGTGAAGAAAAATTTGGTGCAGTCTGAATTTACTTGTCTGCATTTTAATTTTGTGCCATTGTTCCTCGTTCGCAAAGTGTCATCGATCATAAACAATTTTGATCTGTCTACATTCGTGAAACCATTAAGTATTTTAAAACATTCGATCAGTTTTCCTCGGAGGCGACGTTTCTTAAGAGAGAACATGTTAAGGGTGGAAAGCCTTTCTTCGTAGGATTTGTTGCGCAAGAAAGGGATCATTTTTCTTGCCCGACGCTGAACACCTTCTAATTTATAGCAATGTCATTTGCATGGCGGGAAGACCATAACTGTACGGCATATTCCAAGTGGGGTCTGACTAAACTATTGTAGAGCTGAAGTATTACATCTTTATTCTTGAATAAAAAGTTTCGTTTAATGAAGCCCAACATTCTGTTCGCTTTATTTGCTGCATCGATACATTGCTGTGAGAATTTGAGGTTTGGTGCGATTTTGACCCCAGGTCCTTAACGCATTGAACGCTTTTGAGTTTAACGCCGAGTATTTCGTAATCGAACTTTTTAATTTCTTGTTCCAACTTGAAGGACCTGGCACTTGTCTACGTTAAAAGGCATCTACCATCTATCCGACCAAGCTGAAATTTCGTGCCTCTTGCAGGCTTTGCTTGTCTTCGTCAGTGAGAACCAAGTTAACAATCTTTGTGTCGTTTGCAAATTTACTAATGCGATTATTGAGTCCAACATCCACATCGCTGATATATATAATGAAGAGCACTGGGCCAAGAACCGAGCCCTGATGGACGCCACTTGTGACCGGCGCCAACTCTGAGAAAAATCCGTCAATCACCACTCTTTATTGTCTGTTGCTCAACCATTTCACGATCCATTAGTTTACTTGACCGTCAATACCTATTTGCTTTAATTTATAATACAATTTATGATGTGGGACTTTATCAAACACTTTCTGTTAATCAAGATAGACTATGTCCAATGATTTGGTTACGTCATAAACTGAGAAGTGATCGTTGTAAAAGGTCAATAGGTTTGATAGGCAGGATCTTTTGTTACGTAAGCCATGTTGTGAATCCCCAATTAATGAGTGGCTTTCAAGGTAACTCACAAATTTGTCTCTAATTATGCTCTCAAGTAGCTTACCTACAACTGAAGTTAGACTAATAGGCCTGTAATTACCTGTTTTTTTTTTTTTGTCTCCTTTCTTAAAAATCAGTGTCACGTTAGCCGTTTTCCAATCCGAAGGGACGATGTCTTGTCGCAAGGACATTTTGAATACGGTTGTGAGGGAGGAGAGTATTTCGCTCTTTGTTTCTTTAAGCAGTATAGGATATACTTTGTTAGATCCAGGACTTTTATTTGTTTTAAGTGAATGGAGAGCTTTAAGGACTTCATCGGTTGTTATTTCAAAATTAGGCAATGCATGCTCGAGATTTACAATAGTACTTGTGTTGGTGGTAGTGGTGGGAAGACTGTTAGTATTAAACACCAAGGAAGAGTAATTGTTTAGGAGGTTTGCAATGTGTTGGCTGTCAGCCACTAGTGCACCGTCACTGTTTATTAAAGGTCCAATTCCACTTCTGATCGCCTTTCTGTTGTTTATGTAATTGAAGAAGGATTTCGGATTATTTTTACAGTTGGCTACAATATTTTCTTCATATCTAGTAGTATTATCTACGCTTTGCCTGACATACTAATCTTTTTACTCGTCGCCTGGCATCATGATAAAGTCTAATGCTTTCGGGCGTGCTTTGTTCTTTCTTTAACCTGTAAAATAATTTTCTCTCTTTGACTGAGTGTTTAATTTCGCTATTAAACCAAGGTGGGCTTTTATTGGTGTTGCTTCGCTTCTCACCCAAAGGGACGAATGTGTTCTGCTGAGTGAGTAAATGGATTTTTCAAGCTTAGCCAGGCTTCCTCTACATTGCCGTCATCTGATAGTTGTATTTCTGTTAGTTTTTCTCGGATTTCTACGAAGTTAGCTCTTTTGAAACTGGGCACCTTTACTTTCTTTTCTAATGTAGACGCGCACTAATTTATGATCGCAAGAACCGAGGTGTTCTCCTACCGTGACATTACTAACTAGGTTATCCTGGGTCGTTATAACAAGGTCTAGTATGTTATTTTGTCGGGTTGGTTCAGAAACCATTTCGCTGAGATAATTTTCTTCTAGAACTTCGATCATTCTATGTGACTCGCCTTCTGCACCTGACAGCGTCGCCCAGTCGATATGGGGGAAGTTAAAGTCTCCTAATATCAGTGAGTCGCTGATATTAAGTGACTGCCTTAAGACGCTGTACATTTCAAGATCGTCATCGAGTGATTGCCCCGGAGGCCTGTAGGTGACAGATATATTTAAATTGACTTTTGCAATGTTTACTCGCACGCACAAATGTTCAACGTTACTGTCTCTTGGTGTTTTGTTAGTGGGTTGCAAATAGCTTTTGAGAAAAAAGGGCGACGCCACCACCTCTACGGTTTACATGATCTTTGTTGAAGAGTCTGTAGCCATCTATGTTGTATTCTGTACTTAAATCAATATTTGTGGTGTCGATAAATGTTTCGGTTATAGCAATTACGTCAAAATTTTATGTCAGAGCAACACATCTCAGTTCATCAAACTTGTTTCTTAGGCTACGCGCATTGAAACTAAGGACTTTTAAGTTATCTAGAGGCTTGGTAATAGAGGTGATGGTACTTGCGAGTTCATGGTTACGCGATTGTTGCGATGCATGGCGTCTGTTTACGCGGCCGGGTGGAGGGACGTGGCTGAGAGTGGTTTTTTGTTCGGGTGTCACGAACTGCGTCGTTTAGGAGCCTTCCGAATCTGGCTGCCCCTATGGGGGACAGGTGTATTCCGTCCCTGTGGAAGAGCTCACTCTGGCCGTAGAAATTGTCCCAGGCGTTGAAGAACTCAACGTCAAGCTCCCTGCAAAGAGTCTGTAAGCGGCTGTTGAGGCTGAAGGCCTTGCTGAAGAAGTCGCTCTCCGCCCACGTCCGTGGTAGAATTCCTGAAATCAAAATGTTAGGGGATTTAGATTTATACTGCTGGATAAGCCTACGGTACTTGTCCAGCAGTTCCTCAGACCGGGTCGTGGTGACGTCGTTCGTACCTGTGTGGAGAACAAAAAGCGAGTCATTAGAAGCCTCAGTGGAAACCTTATCCAGGGCAGCTGTGATGTCGTCAACTCCTGCTCCGGGATAACAATAGTTACGCCTACGCGACGGGGGACTCTTCCACAGAATTCAACCACCTGATGGCGAACCATAGAGTCCCCGACCAAGAAGGTACTCTGCTCCTCGTCCTCCTCCTCCAGTATCGCAAATCTGTTGTAGCAATGAGTAGGATAAATGGCTCTAGGGGCGGGTCTGGCTCCTCCTCTCACGGGAGTGACGTGCCTTCATCGGATGATGGTTGGGCTTGGAGAGCAGGCGCGGCGGGTGATGAGGCGTCAGTTGCAGCATGTGCGACGATGTTGGCCTGGATAAACTCCTGCAAGGTTCCAACAGTACGTGTTATTTCGGTGATCTCCTGGCCAGCTGTCATCCTTTCGTCCTGGTTTCCATTTGCTGTCTGAACAGGCAGATTTTGCATATGGTCGATCGACCTGTGAAGAAATGGCTTGAGAAATTGCCTCTGCAAGTCGAGCATTTCTAGAGTAGTTTTTATTTTATTTTATTTTATAGCACGCGCTTGGCTCCCTGCCAGCTCTCCAGGAGCGCAGGGATGTGGCAGGCCTGTGTGTAATGTTCAAGACACACAACCTAAACACACCCCACCTGGCAGCTCTCAAGCTCCCCGCGCCCCCAAGCCCAATACACTCCACCCGAGCAGCACCCCACAAGCAGGAACAAGTGGCTGTACCCTTCTCTAGGACAGAACACTACTTCCGCTCCTTCCAGCCCCGCTACAGCAGCCTGTGGAACCAGCTTGTTCGCCACACCGACCTCCACCACCGCGCGTCACTTCAAGACTTCAAGCGGGAGGTGAACAGCTGGCTTAGGACCTCTAGGCAGTAACTCACTATGTGTAACTTGTATATAGCTATAGATAGATGAAGCGTAAAACCTTCAACTTTAGCACACTTTTGTAAACCCTGTTTAAATAAATAAAAAAGAGAGAGAGATGGAAGGAGCGTGGGAGGGAGGGGGAGAGAGCGGGAGGGGTTGAGCGAGAGGAAGAATTTGAGAGAGAGAGAGAGAGAGAGAGAGAGAGAGAGAGAGAGAGAGAGAGAGAGAGAGAGAGAGAGAGAGAGAGAGAGAGAGAGAGAGAAAGGGGGGGGGGGACAAGGGAGAGGAAAGACGAGAGAGGGAGGGGCGAGAGAAGAGGAGCGAAACGCGAGGAAAGAGAGGGAGACACAGGTGAGGGGGCAATTAAGAGAATTCGTGTGTCTCAGGGGAATACTCGGGTCAGGTCAGGGCAGGTCACTCCCCACACCTGTGAGGGAGTGGTGTTGGCGTGGAATCTGGAAATATATAATAAATATGGCGGAAAGAGTGTAACACTTTGTTTTGTGTATGAGCGTATATATGTTTTACAGGGTGCTACGTCGAGAGGAGGCAGATAGAGGTAGTAAAAGGAAGGGCAACACTTAATCCTCTCCAGCGATGCACATAGTCGCACAGTAATCAGCACAGGCACTCAGCACACCACTGCAAACAGCTAACAAACAATAACCAACACGCAGCACAGCACGTAATGGCACTCGGCAAACAGTACAGCACACAAGGGTCGAATAGCGAGCGAGAGAGGTCACGGAAACAGGAGCGCGGGCGGCTTCACCTCTCTGTGAGGGCAGGGCGCTAACTGGAGAGAGAGAGAGAGAGAGAGAGAGAGAGAGAGAGAGAGAGAGAGAGAGAGAGAGAGAGAGAGAAGAGAAGGACCAGCTGGTCGGCCTGCCGTTCCGGGAGGGCACCGCTCTCCTCAGCTACGCCGACGACCTAGTTTTGGTAGTCACGGGCCGTTGCAACAAGTTCGCCAGGGCCCAGCAGGCCCTCGATCTTGTCAGCGAAAAGTGCAGGGAGCTGGGACTCCAGATATCAGCTGAGAAGTCTAGGGCCATGATGTTCAAGGCCGCCCCCCCGAACGCCCAACTCTTCATACAAGACGTCAGGCTGGCCTGTCCTTCATTAAACAGGCCACATACCTGAGGGAGAGGACCCAAGCGAGGCTCAACGTTATGAAGGCCATGACAAGAACTCGTGCAGGCGCCACGTTTCCAGTCCTGCGTCTGTTCTACGTGCAGGCTGTGTATCTTTCTTTGCCCGGCTACACTGTGGATTTAATCAAGCTACTTCTGTTGTAACTCACAAGACATTAGAGAAGTATTGGAATCTAATCGTTATTATCAATGTGGCGGGAAGCTGATGAAAACAATGGCTCTCCAGTATTTTGTTTATACTGGGAAGGAGGATGGCTATTTTTTAATGGCATTACTGTTATGAATATTGTTACTAAGGTCCTGATAAAATTCAAGCATCAGCTTTCTAACAAAAAATAAATAAACTAGCTATAAATAAAAGAACCACATTTTAATTTAGTTACCCAGCCATATCAATATTTCTATATCATTTATATATATATATATATATATATATATATATATATATATATATATATATATATATATATATATATATATATATATATATATATATATATATATATATATATATATATATATATATATATATATATATATATATATATATATATATATATATATATATATATATATATATATATATATATATATATATATATATATATATATATATATATATATATATATATATATATATATATATATATATATATATATATATATATATATATATATATATATATATATATATATATATATATATATATATATATATATATATATATATATATATATATATATATATATATATATATATATATATATGATTCAGCTGTATTACATAAATATTCACATTTTCTTCTATCTTACAGGTGTGTGAACTTCACTTTCGTCCGGAGGAAATCGAGCGAGACTTCAATTTTGATGAGCGAACAGGCAGAACACTTACAGCAAAACTGTCAATGCCAAGGCTTCGTACTGGAGCTGTTCCATCAGTATTTCCTAATTGTCCCTCCTACCTCTCTTCATCTGCAACGTTGAGAGAACCACCTGAGGAAAGGAAGTGCCGGAAAGAAAAGAAAAGGTTGCTCTTCAAGCTGCCATAGCACAAAGCATCGAGGAAGACTTACAGTACCAGCAGCAAAGAAAATTTACAACATTACAGGAACTCAAAGATAAGTTGACATTTCTTGAAAATTATTGGACGGTAATAAGTGATGAAGAATCTCTCTCAATATGCCACATCATTCACTCGCCCCATCCAGAAATAAAGTTAGCTCTTGAAATTGACAGTAAGTTAATGGTAAAGGTTTTTGTAAATAATGTTGCTGTGCAAAGATTAGGTGAATACAGCATCCCTTCAGCCATTGATGAGATGAATTCTCTTGAACAGTTATTAGAGAACCTACAGAAATGTGACGGTGAAACCTATCCTTCCTTGGTATTATTATTATAGTTATTATTATTATTATTATTATTATTATTATTATTATTATTAGTAGTAGTAGTAGTAGTAGTAGTAGTAGTAGTAGTAGTAGTAGTAGTAGTAGTAGTAGTAGTAGTAGTAGTAGTAGTAGTAGTAGTAGCAGTAGTGGTGGAGGTTGATGTAGAAAGAAGTAATTGCAGCAATAGTAGTAAATCTAGCAGTAGCAGCATGGTAGTCTAGTTATTATTATTATCAATATTATTATTATTATTATTATTATTATTATTATTATTATTATTATTATTATTATTATTATTATTATTATTATTATTATTATTATTATTGTTGTTGTTGTTACTGTTATTATTATCTTTACTGATGTTATTATTGTTATTATTATTATTATTATTATTATTATTATTATTATTATTATTATTATTATTATTATTATTATTATTATTATTATTATTATTATTATTATTATTATTATTATTATTATTATTATTATTATTATTATTTTTATTATTACTATTATTATTATTAGTTGTAGTAGTAGTAGTAGTAGTGTTATTAGTTATTTTTATAATTGTTATTCTCATTATTTTTATTGTTATTTATATCATTAGTAGTATATAGTACTATTATTATTATTAATAGCAGCATCACTAATCTTATTATCATTAAAATTATCTGATATAGTCATGATTTTTGTTTTTATTTTATTATTATTATTATTATTATTATTATTATTATTATTATTATTATTATTATTATTATTGATTTAATGATTATTATTAACATTAATAGTAATAAAATATTGGGATGCATTTTGGTCTGTTTAAATTACTGTCACTGTCATTGCCACTTTCCTTCTACCTCGTATCATCTATAATAAAAGTAGTATCACAACTCTAATATGTTTTACTATCAATGCTAATATTTTTACAATGAAGGAGGTAATCTAAGGCTAAATTAACACTGCTGGTGCTGCTCCTGGAAATAATATTCGAGAATAAGCTACAGTGGACGTGTAGCAGAACTGGATGGAGAGACCTTATTTTTTATTATTTTATGTGTGTGTGTGTGTGTGTGTGTGTGTGTGTGTGTTAGAGAGAGAGAGAGAGAGAGAGAGAGAGAGAGAGAGAGACGGTGTGTGTGTGGAGTTGTACGCAGCGCGGAGAGCGTGTAGGGAGCCTGCCCTCCTTGCTGACGTCACGACCTTTACGCACAGGCCTTCTCCTTTTAGAAGGCCTTGCGTAGACCCTACCTCTCAAGTCAATGTCACTCAGAAAATTCATAATGATCTCATCCCCCAGAATGATCAAGTGAACCACCCTGGCACTAGAATTCAGAGATTAAGGGAATTAATTAAAAGTCAAAATTGGCAACACCTAACGCCATCAGAACAAGCCGACTTACGGAAACTCATCCTCCAACATGACCCTCTTTTCATCCTGGATGAGAAGGAATTAGGCCTCATTAGCGGTCCCCCCGCCCACATCAAGGTAGACGATCCATGCCCTAGCCGGGGACCTACGTACAGGTACCCTGAACAAGCGAAACAGCTGATTGCGGAGATGTTACAAGACATGGAACAAAGAGACATTATCGAGAGGTCTACCGCGGCGTGGCTTTCGCCTATCGTCCTAGTTAACAAACCAGATGGGAGTAAGAGAATGTGTTTAGATTACCGACACGTAAATAAACACCTAGCCACCGATGTGTACCCTCTACCCCGCCTAGAAGAATTAGTTGAACAAGCCGCCGGTCATCCTTATTACGTCACTCTGGACATGCAGGAAGCTTACTTTCAAATAATGTTGGATGAGGAAAGCCGGGATCTGACTACCTTCAGCGACGGTGTCACATTATATCGTTTTAGACGGTTACCCTTTGGCCTTAACTGCTCTCCCGCTATTTTCTCCCGACGAATGGCTTCCATGCTCACCCTCCTTCTGCAAAAGGGATGGGTACGCAGTTACCTAAATGATCTGATTCTGTGGGCTCCCAGTTTCCCCGAACTATTAGAAAGATTAAAGCAACTTTTCAGTCTTCTCGCTGATAATGGTGTAAAACTCAATCTGAGCATATGCACCTTCGGGTTGAAAGAAGTCACTTTTCTGGGCCATCGCATATCCACGGCAGGAAGTAAGCCAGATCCTAAAAACATTGAAGCAGTAGCTAAAATGAAAGCCCCAACAACAGTAAAAGAAGTGAGACGTTTCTTGGGAATGTGCGGGTTCTATAGGAAACACGTCCCCTCTTTCGCCAAGATTGCCGCCCCTCTCACTAACCTCACCCGTACCCGGATCACGTTCAATTGGACCGAGGAGAGCCAGCAGGCTTTTGAAAAACTAAAATCGTGTCTTATGAACGCCCCCGTCCTTGTCAAAGCTCAGGTAGACCAGCCTTTCATCAGTGCTCAGCCAGATCCAACCGGATGGCTCCAACAAACCTACCGGTTATTTCTCAAAAAAAAACTTAACCCCTGTGAGACTCGCTACTCAGCCACAGATAAGGAAGCACTCGCTATCGTACTGGCCTGTCGGAACTTTCACCATTACCTGTGGGGTACACGATTCACAGTGATAACTGATCACCAACCCCTCACTAGTATTTTCAAGCGTAAAACAAAATCACCGCGGATGAATCGTTGGCTCTTGGAGATGCGGGAGTACAACTATGAGATTAAATACTTGAAGGGCAAAGATAACTTTGTAGCAGACCACCTCTCCCGCCCAGTAAGAATCATAGTAAGACCACCCGAGACATCTTGGCTTGGCCTGGACAAACAAGCATTCATGACTAAACAGAGGGAAGAAACGGTCTGGGGAGAATTGATTACTTACCTCCAAGGTGGGAGGATTCCCAGTAAACGACTACCCAAAACTACCCTTGATCAATTTGCCTTAGTGGAAGAACTCTTGTATTTTGTGCGGGAAAAGACTGACGGTAGCCTGCACTATAGCCTCATAGTCCCTCGGGAGTTAACTAAACAAGCCATGCAATATGCCCATGAATTATCAGGACACCTCGGTCAAAAGAAAACGATTAAGAAGGCCAAGGAAATGTTTTAGTGGGCCAATCTCAAGGTGGATGTATGCAATTAAGTCAAAGGATGTATAACTTGTCAGAAGTTTAAAGGAGAGTCAGGACTTCAACAACAATGGAAGGAATTACCACCCGTGTCAAAACCATTGGAAAGGGTAGGAATCGATCTAACTGACATGGTTGCAGGGAATCACGGTTTCCGTTATGCCCTCACGGTAGTAGACCATTACAGTAGGTTTCTTAGGTTCTTCCCCCTTAAAACTGTAACGGTCCGAATGTGAATGAACGAGAGAATGTGAGTAAGTCAGTGAGTAACAGAGAGTAAGTGTAAGCGAGTGGGAGCGTGAGTGAGTGAATGAGTGAAAGAGTGAATGGGTAGCTAAGGAATGTAAGTGCGTAAAAGGTTATGAGAAGATAACACGGCGAGCGAATGAGCGAATATATGAACGAGTTACTGAAATCCCTCATCTCGAAGCCTCGAACCCCTCTAAGAAACCAATAACTAGTTAGTTAGGTAGGGTTTGATTGTAATGCCAAGAGGGAGTCAGGTGAAGAAGGGGGAGGAGCTTAGCGAGGAGCAGAGGCGAGAAGGCGAGGGCAAGGAGACCCACGAGTCAGTGAGGAGGAAGAGACCAGAAGCGGGAGAGAGGTGACCGGAGACGAGCACCACGGCAGCAAGCCAGAAGCTTGGAGAACGTACACACCACCCACGGCCTACTGTGTGAGGCGGGCTAGCAGGAGACGAGCAGCAGCCCTAGCAAGGAACGGCAGCGAGTTGGAGTTGGAGTTGGAGTTGAGAGCGGTGTCCACCTCTCCACTCAGCCCCCCCCGAAAAACCACCCACGGCCTGCGGGGTGAGACGGACTACAGGATGGGAACTTGTATGGCGGGGTAACCTGCCCCTCGACTGTCCTGGGGGCTCCAATACCACTGCCCCAAGCTGCTCCCTACATCAAAGGGCGCCCGCCTCTCCACACCACCCGAGCCGCTCCATCTCTACATCAAGCGGCGCCCGTCTGTCCATCACCAGGACCGCCCATTCCCATCGTGGACGTCCTCTGCCGAGCCCGACACTCACGCAGCTCCTCCTCCTCCGCATCCAGCAACTACAGAGCTAAGCATTCTGTGTATTCCCCAAATCTCCCTTGTGCCGGTAGTTAGCTAGTTTAGAGGCCTACAGCCTGTCGGTCATTCATTTTTTTTTCATATTTTTATTAGCACTCCGCTAACCTTTAAAGTAAACCAAATACATATTTATATATAACCTTACTGAGTGTTATCATTTGGAGCCTGTTTTGCTGCTCATTGGAAATTACTGAACCATACACACATCCCCTCCATAGTACATTATCACCATCCAGTTTCTTAATGCTGTCTCAAAAGTGGTTCCCACGGAAATCCTCCCACCCTCCATAATTAACCACACAAGTAACGCCCTTCTGGTCACAAACTTCGGAACGAGTGTTCACTTGTCCTGAGGCCTTAACATCCGGGACCAGCGCTCGACAACTACCACGCTACCACATACCATTCACTACCCTAGTGGTTGTCATAAAAAGGGATGTAGCTTTCATTTATATTTATTTATTTAATTTATTATTTTTTTTTTTCTCTATTTTCCACGCTACATATGGTGGCTTTTGCGGTGGGATTTCCCAGAACTATTCCCCCCTGGTTAAAGCGGAAGTTAGGAGTGAAGTGGCTAGGTCAGTACAAGGTTAAAGAAATAGAGATGGGGAGTGCCTATACATTAGAAAGTGTCTTTAACGGAACTAAGATACAACAAGCGGCAGATAAAGTAACACCATATGGAGGACAAGAACAAATCCTCATAGAACAGGAGGAAGTAATAGTGCCACCGGTGGACAGTAGCGATGAAGATGAAGTCGAACAACGTCCAACCAGAGAGAGAAGTCCTCCATGAAGGCTAAGTGAAGAAGTTTAGGTTGGCTCCTGGAACAGATCTGTGCGGTGCAGGATAGTTGGTAATAGACCCTCC
Organism: Eriocheir sinensis; assembly: GCF_024679095.1. Lineage (NCBI taxonomy): Eukaryota > Metazoa > Arthropoda > Malacostraca > Decapoda > Varunidae > Eriocheir > Eriocheir sinensis. The sequence goes on from NC_066512.1 coordinate 6,613,986, forward strand.
TTTTGTTGCAGTGCAATACGGCACTGGTAAATCTCTCCCGTATCCGGGGGTGGCGAAGCCCGATGAAACGTGGAGACCCAGAAGAGCATCGTCAACCCCACCAGTAATCTCTGGGACGACCTGGGCTCCCCGCGGAAGGTGTGGGAGTGGCTAGGAAGGCCATACCACGCCACCCCGGATGCCAGGGGAGGTGGGGGAGGAACCAACCTGACACCCCGCCAGGATGCCGGGTCCTGATGAGACCCCAGGGCACTCGTGCCCATACCAGTGGATAGCCATGATATTTTTTGTTGTTGTTGTTGTTGTTGTTGTTGGCCGCTGTTAAAGACTATTCTGTTGTAAGTTCTTGACTTAATCAAGGGATGGAATGTTTTGCATTTAGAAGTTTTACTGGTTTTTATCTAATGTTTTATATGATATAACAATGTTTTATATGGAGTGAGTAGTAATATGATTGTTTTTTAGACAGGTTACCCATGGGTTCAAGACTTTGAGAAAGGGATTTCAGTCTCAGGAAGGAGGGAGCCGTGTAACGGTCCGAATGTGAATGAACGAGAGAATGTGAGTAAGTCAGTGAGTAACAGAGAGTAAGTGTAAGCGAGTGGGAGCGTGAGTGAGTGAATGAGTGAAAGAGTGAATGGGTAGCTGAGGAATGTAAGTGCGTAAAAGGTTATGAGAAGATAACACGGCGAGCGAATGAGCGAATATATGAACGAGTTACTGAAATCCCTCATCTCGAAGCCTCGAACCCCTCTTAGAAACCAATAACTAGTTAGTTAGGTAGGGTTTGATTGTAATGCCAAGAGGGAGTCAGGTGAAGAAGGGGGAGGAGCTTAGCGAGGAGCAGAGGCGAGAAGGCGAGGGCAAGGAGACCCACGAGTCAGTGAGGAGGAAGAGACCAGAAGCGGGAGAGAGGTGACCGGAGACGAGCACCACGGCAGCAAGCCAGAAGCTTGGAGAACGTACACACCACCCACGGCCTACTGTGTGAGGCGGGCTAGCAGGAGACGAGCAGCCGCCCTAGCAAGGAACGGCAGCGAGTTGGAGTTGGAGTTGAGAGCGGTGTCCACCTCTCCACTCAGCCCCCCCCGAAAAACCACCCACGGCCTGCGGGGTGAGACGGACTACAGGATGGGAACTTGTATGGCGGGGTAACCTGCCCCTCGACTGTCCTGGGGCTCCAATACCACTGCCCCAAGCTGCTCCCGACATCAAAGGGCGCCCGCCTCTCCACACCACCCGAGCCGCTCCATCTCTACATCAAGCGGCGCCCGTCTGTCCATCACCAGGACCGCCCATTCCCATCGTGGACGTCCTCTGCCGAGCCCGACACTCACGCAGCTCCTCCTCCGCATCCAGCAACTACAGAGCTAAGCATTCTGTGTATTCCCCAAATCTCCCTTGTGCCGGTAGTTAGCTAGTTTAGAGGCCTACAGCCTGTCGGTCATTCATTTTTTTTTTCATATTTTTATTAGCACTCCGCTAACCTTTAAAGTAAACCAAATACATATTTATATATAACCTTACTGAGTGTTATCATTTGGAGCCTGTTTTGCTGCTCATTGGAAATTACTGAACCATACACACATCCCCTCCATAGTACATTATCACCATCCAGTTTCTTAATGCTGTCTCAAAAGTGGTTCCCACGGAAATCCTCCCACCCTCCATAATTAACCACACAAGTAACGCCCTTCTGGTCACAAACTTCGGAACGAGTGTTCACTTGTCCTGAGGCCTTAACATCCGGGACCAGCGCTCGACAACTACCACGCTACCACATACCATTCACTACCCTAGTGGTTGTCATAAAAAGGGATGTAGCTTTCATTTATTTATTTAATTAATAATTTATTTATTTTTTTTCTCTCTATTTTCCACGCTACTAAACAAAACACACCACACACATCACACACGCACTGTGGCACTACCTGGCAGACTACGGGACCCCCCGTGGCATCGTGCTGGACAACGGAGGAGAAGTCACCAGCAGAGAGTTCCAGCAGTTCTGTCACAAGCACCACATCACCGTGTTCTACACGACTCCCTACCACCCCCAAGGCAACGGCATCACGGAAAGGATGCATCGGACCCTCAAGGCCCTCTGCCAGGGCCACCCTCTTCGTTGGCCCCAACTACTTCAACCCTGCCAGATCTCCATGAATCAGGCGGTGCACACCTCCACGGGGCAACAGCCGTACTTCGCCTTCTTCTCTCGACATCCACCCAGGTTAGTGAGTGCGGCACTCCCGTCGGTCGACGGCGGAGACGAGGAGATGGCGGAGGCACACGCCCTTATCCGCAGTACCCACCAACGCATGTCCAGACATTACCGCCAAGTTGCCAATCGAAGGCGGGTCAACCAAGCGGTGGAGGTGGGCTCACTGGTATGAGTGAAGAGGGAAACCACAATACCGGGCACCTGCCGGAAGCTAAATCCCAGGTGGGATGGGGTTTACCGAGTGGTAGAAAAACATTTGGGTGGGAGTATGTACGTGATGGAAAAATTGTTCACAGGAAGAAGGGTGCAACGAGCTGCTGGACAAGTAAAACCCTACATAGGGGAAGAGGAGTGGCTGGTCGAACCGCCTGACTGTACCTTTGAACCCGAGCCAGAAGACGAACAATTGCCACCGCGAGTGCGCAGACCCCCCCGGAGGTTGATTGAGGAGTGTTAATGCTGTATGCCTTAGGATGTATGGGTTTAGGCGTGGGAAAAGGACCTGCGTGTGTGAGCCGGGAGAATTGAGGCCGGGTTACTTCCCCCCCCCCATATTGTTTTTTTCAGGTGTCTTATCAGAGCTATCAGGTATTAGTGTGGGAGTGGACCGGGGTATTTTAATTCGGGAGTTCGGTGAGAAAGTCTAACTTGACAGCCAACACCATTCGGGGTCAGAGTCGGTATTTCAGGACCTGTCGAGCGTTCCCCAGTTGCTGAGAAATGGGTGGGCAGTGCAAGGTTGCGTGTCTGGGTGAATGTTTGTGAACGAGCGACAGGTAGGATGATTGAGCACCTATTTCCAGGGGAAAACTCGGCAGCGAGAATGCTACGGGCGGACTAGTCTGTTCCCCAGCTTATGACCCCGGTGTGAGGTTGGCTGGGATATTCATGTCCACTCCCAAACTTTGCCCAGTTCAGTCAGAGAAACGACCCCCAGGGGTACGTAGGGGCTAGTGGACCGACAGGTACCACGAGGGTGATTCAGAGGGATGTGTCAGCGCAGTCGGGGAAAGGAAGTCCCCTTGGTAGTAGGTTCTCCCCTCTCACACACCGTTTCCTTGGCTTCGTTCGTTTGTTTGTTGGAACATGTATGGGAGAAGGCAAGGTGCCGACAAGCCGCGGAAAAAATCTATTTACCGGGGGAAGATCTCGTGTAATGCCGGGATGTGAAGGTCGGAGAAGAAACTTAGAAGTATAAGGAAAAGACGTAAGTTATGTCATTATAAGTGATTACAAGTAGTTGTAAGTGAGCATAAGTAGTTGTAAGTAATTATAAGTCACTGTAAGTCCATCATAGATATGTAAGAATGTAAGTAGGTATTCTTAATCACAACCCATAACAGAATACATCCCCCCCCCCCCCCCTCAGACTACAATTACACCATATGGCGCAATACCACGCCAAGACTTTCCCGCCAGGGAACTCAGCGTCTGTCGTCCCTCCCTTTCCCCCCCTTCTCTCTACCAGCGCACGCACCTCGGAATTGTTAACAGCCCTTGCTTTGCAATCCCCTATCAGTTAAAGTCATCCACCCTTACATAGATTTTTTCCGCTGCTCCACATGAAATTTCGTCACCTTACACGTTAAGAGACCGTGCCCATATATAAACTACCCTAGTCTTCCCTTCATTTTGAATTAAAACGTGATAGATTATTAATCCGCTACTTGGCTTCCGAGTCTGCGCGACGGGCTGCCCCAGGGCGGGTATAAAAATACGGAGTAGCGTTTCCCGGGCAGACTCGAGGCTCATCCGCTGTGTTTTACAGGTATGTACGTGGCTCTCCCGCTTTCGCCCCCCATTTGTTCCCCCCTACGTGCTCCCCAGTTCAATTACCGTCTCCCCTTTAGCCAATGTGTATCTTAATTACCCTGTTAATGCATTTCTGATCCCAGTAAACGAAATGAGACTCGAGGCTCATCCGCTGTGTTTTACAGGTCCGGGCGACCCACTCCCTCTGCCCCCCCCCCCCCCCACACACACACACACACAACCCACACGATCCCGTGTATCCACCCCGATGTGTTCTTTTAGTTGTTAACACACACACACACACACCCCACACACACACCTACACGAACCCGTGTATCCACCCCAATGTGTTCTTTTAGTTGTTAATCTCAATATTTGGTATTATTGTAGGAGTACACCAGTCTAGAGATGGCTTTTCTTACCCTGACCATTAGAAAGAGCTCCGCATTCTGAGTAAATTCATCCCCATAAACACCCCTCGGAAATCATTTATAACGGAGGGAGGGAGGGAGGGCGGTCAAGGCCAGGACGTGACACACAACCGCTCTGATGGTTGATGGGTTACTGCCCGCCGACCCACCGCCGCCTCCCAGCCCCAAGTGCTACAAATTTACCGTTAGTTTTAGGTTAGGTTAGGTTAGGTTAGGTTAGGTTAGTTTTAGGTTAGGTTAGGTTAGGTTATGTTAGGTTAGGTTAGGTTAGGTTAGTTTTAGGTTAGGTTAGGTTAGTGTTAGGTTAGGTTAGGTTAGGTTAGGTTAGGGTTATGTTTAGTTTAAATGCACCTGTGTGGACGAAACTAGTTTTTTCTGGTAGATTTCGGTCTGTTTTGAATGAATGCTCTAAATTTTTATCGCAAATCATTAGTCTCTTGGTTGGAAGGGGGGTAAAAAACACGTGATTTGCGATAGAAATGACACGCATATTCATTCAAAACAGGCTGAAAACTACCGAAAAAAACTAGTTTCGTTCGGAAATGCGAGACTGGTGAAGTGCTACAAATTTACCCAATATTTCTCTTCTTTCCGCAGTAGGAACTGTAGGAGAGAGCCCTGTATACGTTCTAGGAGCCATACCAGGGGTAGGAAACGGGGAGTCGAGTCCCCCTTACAATTCCCTCCTGTACCCCCTATTGCGGGAAGTATTGTGGGAGTATATAGGCCAGTAATCTGTGCTTTATCTGTAGTGTAAGAAGTGTTAGTGAAATAAGAGGCTGTATGTTTTGTCTTTACGACGGAGATGGTTCTCGTCGTGTATGGGCTTTCCCGGAAATGTAACGTTCCCCCTCTCTGAGTCTCTTTCATACATCATATGTACCTGGTTTTACAATAATTGTACACCCGCACAAGGGTAAAGATTTCGCGGAGAATCCTCAGCCTTATTCTGGTTACCATTGTGAGAGGAGAAAACTAGAAATCTGTCGTTTGTCCATTCGCCCACTTCCGTCAGTTTCGGGTAAATCGTGCCTTCAATGAGGGATTAATTGTAAACCGTGTCGTCAGGTATGCCTATGTATTACCTTCTAAACTAAGTCACAGGAATAAATGTAAGCACTCTTATATATAGGCCTTTATTTCTTGTCACTCCCCGTTGTGAGATTTGTCCGGCCGGTTGTGAGTTAAACTAACCATTTACTGCCCCCGAGTCTGCCCCGCTCACCTCGCTACCCTGCCCAAGGGATCAGAGTCTCGCTCTGGGTCATTTTAATCCCTCATTAAATCCTTAGTCCTTCATATACACGTACTCTTAAGGTTCCCAGTGAGCTACCGGTGACATAGTTCATCGGTAGATCTCTGGGTGGTGGCAGCAAAACTACCCCCAGGGTGAGTCCCCCTTGCTTTTCCCCAGATATCCATTAGTTGAACTTCCTTTTTTTTTACATCATTTAGTGCCCCGAATTCCCGGGCACGATATTGGGCCCTAGTCTCAGTAGTTCAAATTTGTCCTCGTTGAATTTCATATTGATTGTTTCTGCCCATTCAAAGATCTTTTGTATATTTGCCTGTAGTTTAAGAGTGTCACTCTCCTCTCTAATCCTGTGGCTGAGGGTGGTATCATCCGCAAAGGATGACAGAAAGGAGCTGTCGACCACTTCCTCTATGTCAGCCATCAGGACCAGGAAGGGCAGGGGGCCGAGGACTGAATCCTGGGGGACGCCACTGACAACCTTTTCTTGCTGAGATATGTGGCCATCGACAACGACTGCCTGTGTCCTGTGTGTGAGGAAGCTGTGCAGCCACACACCCAGCTTCCCCGTTATCCCCATGGTCTTCAGCTTGTGGAGTAGGATGCCATGATCAACCCGATCGAAGGCCTTGAAGGCTTGGTGGAAGGAAGGAGTGCTGTGGGTATGCGGTGGTGGTGCTCCCGTTTCCAGGTCGGGTTGGGTCGGATCAGGTCACGCACATGTGCACACTCTTTCACTTCGTTTTCCAGTGTTTTCAAAATTTCCTCACGATGTTCGGGTGCGTAATGTCACAGTCAGCCTCTTAGCTGATCACTTGTCGGTGATAATAGGAGCTCGAGCAAGAAAACACGGAAAAAAGCGGAGCGCGCAATCAATATTTAAGCTGGCAAACTGAAATGCCAGAATTTTACTCTTTTCTACACTTCCACACGGCCTCTGCGTGTAACGAAACACACGAGAAATTAATCCAGGCAAGGAAAGGTTTCGCCGGCGCCGGGGATCGAACCCGCGACCAGCGTAACGGGAGAGCCACTCCTTTACCAGTCGGCCAAAGAGGTACCCCACTGGCTAATTGGGTTATGGGAGGCTCGCCCATCAGGCAAGTCAGCACTACACGTCTCCCCATTCCCATTTAGATTAATTTCTGTGTGTTGAGTTCCCATTTTCCATGAACTTCGGAGAGCATGGGCCATCACTCTACCTGTTACCCTCTCTGGGTGACACAACAGAACCACAGGAGAGGATGCCCACCGCTAAGCCACCAGTGAAATGCCAGAATTTGTTCTCTTCTATACTCACACACGTCCTCTGCGTGTAACGAAACACACGAGAAATTAATCCAGACAAGGAAAGGTTTTGCCGGCGCCGGGGATCGAACCCACGACCAGCGTAACGGGAGAGCCACTCCTTTACCAGTCGGCCAAAGAGGTACCCCGCTGGCTAAGTAGGTTATGGGAGGCTCGCCCATCAGGCAAGTCAGCACTACACCAACACTGAGCTAAAGGACTCCACCAACCTATATTCAGGGGGACAAAGTGATTCCACCAAGCCGTGTCGTCAAGTGTCTTGGTGTCCACATGAACGACGACCCCACCTTCCAACACCACATCAAGGAAACAACCAGCAAAGCCAGGCGGATGGTCGGCTGGGTCCTCCGAACCTTTAAGTCAAGGGAACAGGAGGTCATGCTAGCACTGTGGAAGGCACTCATACAGCCAGTACTCGACTACCGCAGCCAGCTCTGGTCACCCCACAAAAAGGGTGACATACAAGAGCTGGAGTCGGTACAGAGGGCCTTCACCAGGACTATAAAAGGCATGAAGGGTCTCAATTACTGGCAACGCCTACAAAAGCTGGGGCTATACTCTCAACAGAGAAGAAGGGAGAGATATGGGGCCATGCATGTGTGGAAAGTATTGGAGCAGCAAGTGCCTGATCCCACCTCAGAGCTACTCGGTACGCTCACATAAGCGAGCGTACCGGTCGCTTATGCGAGAGACGGGCTCTCCCTTCAACAACACCAGGGAGAATAAAGAATCTCCTCGCCTCCAGCCTCTCACTGTTACTCTCACACAGTGGTCCTAGGCTCTTCAATGTGCTCCCTAGACACGTCAGAGACACCGCAGGCTGCTCGGTCACCAGATTCAAAAAAGAACTGGGCCAGGATTCACTAACGAGTTACGACGTTCGTAAGTCACAAAAAATGTCTTAAGGCAACTTTCGGCTGCTTTGGGCTATTCACTAAACAGTTACGACATTCTTCCGGCACCGTAACTTTACGGCAGCTCCAGACATGGCGTAAGGTATCGCGACCCGTACGTAGGGCAGATTTTCTCCACAACACAAGGAGGAATGAAGAAGAAGAGGAAGACCCGCTGCCAAAATAATGAACAAAACGTCACTGTGCTATCACTGAATATGTAGTGACTGTGAACTCCTACACTACTGAATCAAATATCCTGCCGTAAACACTCGTGATAATATATATGGAGGGCTTGAAATGCTCGCAGGAGATCCACCAGGGGGTAATGTGGGTACTCATACATGCTCGGTGAATAATTTAGTCTTAATTTGTAGTTTGTAATACCTTAGACCACTAGCACAACCAAGGATGGGCCGGGCTCCACCCGTTTACCGTTGATGAGGTTTCAGGCTCTGCACCCCCAAAGTTTATCTTGTCTTTTTCTCTGCCCTCCAATCTCCCTGAACATATTTCTGGGTGTTCCCTTGCCATTGTTTAGCAGATTTTAGCGACCTATTTTAGAGACACAAACTATTCATTACTGGGTAAATTATCATGTCTTTTTTTGTGGAGTTAGTTATCACCAGGAAGCAATTATGAAAGTACTAGAGTTGATTTGGTGAGTCTCATACTTGGGTTGACAGTTTACTCTCCTCTGTAACGATAGGCTACTATCCCCAGCGGCAATTATAGGTTACAATTTTAGCAGAGTTAGGTTACCATCCACTAGGTTAAAATGAGTCTGTTAGTTTGTAAATAGATTTGGGAGTGAAGACGGCTGGACAATATATGCCGCAGAGCTTGTTATAGTGAATTCTGGGGTAAATTTGCTGTAGCACTTTCATAGCTGAATTATTGTGGTAATAAACAGAGCCCCATTAAAAAGCATCATAACATATCACAGGAAATAAGTAATTTGCATCTCAAATAGACTGCTCCTGCTAAGCAATTACCCATTCTTTGCAACATGCATTATACGTTTGTTGGATATTTTGGTAATTGAGTCATCCCATGGCTCATTCTTGTCTCAATGATATTTACTGTATTAAGGTATTACATTTACTATTTAGTATGCTAGTTTTACTGGGTGTTATAGATGATGTGTCTAGTAAAGGTAGGGTGAAGTTGGGGGCATACACATAGCTGTGTGTGGCCTCGGTGCTCATCTCCATCACATGGTAACCTATTGCTGGTAAATTAGCAACCTAGCAACACCTGTCAAGGTTTGATTCATCACCCAGTTTTATTCCCACTCATAGTTTAATAGCTACTACAATTTTGAAAAGTATATTATGATTTTAGGTTGAGGCAAAATATTTATATATATTGATATTTATTTCATGTTAAGTGAAAAATATATAATTACTTCATTTTCTACTTATAGCACAACATTAAAACCAGAAAATAAAGGTTCTTTGTCCATAGACTATAAAAAAAATCTTTCTCCTTGAAATTCAAGTTATTTTTGGGGTATTGACAAGAAAATAATGTTTCTGTTTTTAACTCAAATATGCACTTTTTTCATTTATGTAACCTAACCTTACTAAAGTACTGACTCATATGTTGCTGGCACAAGTTGAGAACATAATGAAAAAGTGGGCATTGATATATACATTATTAAATATTTAAATGTGTTAAATAGTGTACTGGCAATAAAATAAAGGAAATCATCGAGCAAATTGGTGTATGGGTGTGTTTCGTTAAGAACTCGGTAGAGTTCTTCAAAGACAATGGCACTGCCCACTGTCAAAACACATTCCACTATACCTAGAAAATTTCCACGATGACTGTTGGCTCTCAAGATATAGCTGGAAGCCAGACTCTTTCTCGAGTCATCAGAGTTTTGAAAGAAGTCTTGGGCTTTCCAGGATGTGACACACACACTCACATACACACAAACACACAATTATATACTTTGAGAGTAAGAGTAGTAAAGTTGGGGGGATACGTAGTAGCAGCGCATGGCCTCGGTGCCCATCTCCGTAACATTGACCCTTGAGACTGTGGTGGAAGGGTGCCCCCATTACCTTGGGACACAGGGCCAGTGTAATATCTGGGTTACCACAGATTACCTTCCCCAGATTTCCCCAGGTATCCATTTATCGACCAGCCCAAGAGGGAGGATGAACAGCTGGGTGAGCTGCACGCAGACTGCCTGGGCCGGGATTCGAACCCGGGCCTGCGGAGTATAAGCCAGGCACGCTAACCAGTAGACCACGGAGGCGTATAACTTTGAGAGTGACACAGGCTAAATGGACTTAATTATATTGCTTTTGAAAGTCACTTAATCTGACTTCATATATATAATAAAAACTTCTTTACTAATATAATTAAAGAAAGAACTGCTGGTATACATGAACACAATCACAACTTAAATTGTAAAAAAAGGGGAGAAATTATCTGACTAAAAATTAACTGCAGGACAATATGGCTGAGCTTATTATACACTTAATAAAATGTAAAGCATATAGCACCGTGGTGTGTACTATTTGGAGCAATTCTTCACAGCTTGCTATTAAACATCTTTTTATATGTTATTTCCAACAGAAAACAATTAAATAAATTGCAAATACAAAACATGTTTGAAGAAATCAAAAGAGACCTTTAGTGATGCATAAGAAATACAGAATTTCATGCCCTGCAATATTCAACAAAGTCCTGTAAAGGTCCAGCTATTGCAGTCATTCTGGTTGAGACGATTCAAGGAAATCTACACATTTCTGCAAACTATCCAGTAATATATGCTTGGTCTTGCTTCTTCAGAATCTTTTATCTTGTGTCTCCTGCCTGGAAGTTTAAGGGTCCAACGCTGCACCACTGCTGGGACATATGGGCTGCTAGGTGTTGTAGCACCCACTACACTTACAGGTTACACTCAGTCTCCTATAAAAGGAAAATTATTTGCTTGGTCATCATAACCAGGATCATAAGAGAGAAAGAGAGAGAGAGAGAGAGAGAGGTTAAAGTGACTGGCTAGTAGTTAAAGGTTAAGAAGCAATGAAGTAGAAAGTTTACATAGTTAATAAACTTAATCTGTGGAAATGAAGAAAACAAAGAAATACAATACTTTCCAAAGAGCAGCTCGCTGTATTATGGCTTAAAACACTGTCGCACTACTATAAATGCAATAACAATAAGTAAAAAGCTCTTTCATAGTGCTTGAGATAAACTAACTTCCTATTAAAACATAGATACTTTAAATTCACTATTATAAGAATGTAAAGTATCTATGTTTTAATAGGAAGTTAGTTTATCTCAAGCACTATGAAAGAGCGTTTACTTTGTTATTGCATTTAGAAAGCGACAGTGTTTATAATACAGCGAGCTGCTCTTGAAAGTATGAAATTATCTACTTCCCAATATCTGAGCAGCTGACAATGTCTGAGCTCACTCCTAATCCTAGCCACATTGCTGGGCAGTGCCCTGGTGGCAAATCTTAATGACTGATATGTTTGCTAAGCTCTGCTGCTCAGTAAATGGCCTCACCTCTATGAAAATACTGAAATGACACCACGTACTGAAGTGTGTGTGCACCCACATCCCTTCCCCTCTCCATGGTGAGATAACTTGGTGCATGCAAGTATATTACACTTTTACCTACAGAGGAGGTCAAAACAGGGTAATGAGACTGATCATGGACAACTTGGAGGACAAAGTCATGGCTAAAAACTGACAGAAAGGCACGTTTATAACGTTACCTAAAGGATACCTTCATGCAGGTTAACAAAAATGTTTCACTCACTAGCACGTTTTAGCAACAATATACCAAGCTGACTCTCCACATGACAAGTGATTGGCTTACCTGAACTTCCTCACTTCATCTCCGTACTCCCGGTGGGGCAGACAACATCGTCTGCCTCTGTCACGGGCCACATGCTGCACTGGTGTTGAGCTTCCTGTGATTGGCTACTGTCTCTAGAGTACGTATGTATCGAGCGCTGCCATTGGTTGAACGAAATATGTCAACATCATACTACGCCGTCTGTCGGCGGGAGTGTGAAACAGCGTTAAGGCAGGAAAATCTAAACATGGCGGACTTAAGATTCTTTTGAGAATCGCAAGATACGACATTCTTATTTCCGCCATATTGGATCCACTTAAGATTGTCGTATCTGCGAGGCGTTAGTGAATCTGGGCCCTGACAACTTCCTGCAAACGCTGCCAGACGAGCCCAGGCTACACGGCTTATTGCAGGGCAGCCTCAAATTCTGTGCCGGACCAGATAGCTCTCCTAAGGGAGGACTCCCGGGCCGGCTGCAGCGGTGGACCACCACAGCTGTGAGGAATAGCCTACCCTCTAAATTCGACCAAGTAAACCAAGTAAGTATAGATGCAAGAAAAAATCATATGTCACATATATACGTTGATTGCTCGGGAGCTGCGGATTTTAAGCAAAGAATCGCCATCACTATCCATTGGTCTTCACTGTTTTGAGGCTGTCGCTAATAAGTTATGAAATTTTACCATCGGGCCCCCCCCAAAAAATTGATTTTCTGGATCCGCCCCTGAACCCAAATATGCGTGTTAATCACCTGTATAGGTGCCCTGCGCATTAATTATGAAGATCAAGATCAAGATGTACGTAGTATACTGTCATTTCTGCATGTTTTTGTGTTTCTCACTGGAACTGCCGTTACAAAGGTCTGTGACCTGGGAGAAAAATTCCGTCACCAGTGACATCAAGATCAAGAATAAGAAGTATTTGTTTATAGTGTGTGCGGCTGAAAAGAGCTGCTCGACATGAGAAGCTGCCATGCTGCACACAGGTGATGCATCGCATGTGTGGGTGTGGGTGTCCTTTGCTATTCGTCTTGTTACAGAACTGAGTCAACCTCTATACCGTTTACCGTCGATGAGGTTTCTGGCCCCGCTCCCCTGCCAGTGCAGCGCTCCGCTCCGCAGGGCCGTCAACATTAAATGATGTTAGCACTGAAAATTGTTCTCGATCCTCATGTTTGTAACGTCTTAGGATTTAGTGAATAACTGAGTCTTCAGCGCTTTCTTGTAGGTTGCTAGATTGCCCCTGTTCTTAACATCCTCGGGTAACTCATTACAGAGCCGTGGGGATCTGGATTTAGATCTGGATCTTAATGTGCAGGACCCCTGTATAGGTGCATAACACGCACAACTTCTCAAATGCTCTGAAGCCCAGTTCCAGATTGACTCTGGGCTCATAGAGTCTCTGCTGTTCTGCACTCTGTCTCAGTGACATAGTGTCCAGATGAAAGTCCTGTAGTAAATCCCTCCTATATCCAAGTTTACCAAGTTGTTGCTTTATTTTTTTGGGGGGTAGTTCTTTATAGCCCGTCCATGTCACAGAATGACGAAATGCACGGTAACTGTAGGAAAAGTAGGCGTATTATTTTCAAGACATATTATGTTTTTATGGACAAAATATGACTACTTTGTGGGTGTAGATAGTTTTTTTCTGCACAAACCAGTAAAAACCTAGTTTTAGGGGGGTACACATCAAGAATACGTACAGTTCTCCATAGCACACTCCGCCCCGCCACCTCAGGCAAAGTTGATACTTACATCATGGATTTCTTTTTGGCCCCTGAATGCAGTGCAGTGACAAGTGACTTCCAGAAAGGAGAAAGAATCCAATTCAGGGACTATCTATTGTTGAAAATAGGGGATAATAAATCACGAAAGTGTCGCCTCCTCTGGTGGCGGCCGCCATGGCGATGGTGCCGCCGCTGTAAGTAGTGTTGCCAACGATCCAATGCTTGGTTTGCGATTAGCCCATGCATGTGAGACCAGGCCCACCACGCGTGGTTATTTTTTTTTTTTTCTAGAACACGCACCTTTACCCAAAGGGTTTTGTGAAGGTTTGGGCTGGGTATAGTATTAGGTAAAGGTGTGTGTTAAAAAAAAAAAATAACCACGCGTGGTGGACCTGGTCTCACATGTGTGGGCTAATCGCTAACTAAGCGTACCAACACTAACCTAGCGTACCATCGCTAACCTGGCGTACCGTCGCTAACATAGCGTACCATCGCTAACCTAACGTACCATCGCTAACCTAGTGTACCTCGCTGACCTAGCGTACCATCGCTAACCGGATCGTTGGCAACACTGCACTTACATTACTCATCGTGTCAGCCCTAACTCAATGTGTGACGAGCCGTCAGGAGGAGGGGGTGCGATTATTTGTGCTTCAGTTACGTGTTATCATTCTAATTTCAACATATTTTCTAGACGATTTCCGATGCTCAATAGATTAATCATAATACAGGTAACTCTCGATTTACACGAGTATTGTGTCCTTGAAGAGGTCGCATAAATCAAAAACAATGTAAATCAAACAAGAGGTAGGTATCTATCAAAAAATAAATATTCACTTCATTCAGTGGAGAGAGAGAGAGTATCCATATCACCGAGATATCCACTCAGGCACTCAGTCTCAGCCTCATTCGTGTGAGGAAGAAATGAGGGACACCATGAGCGACTGGCTAGTATTGGTACCGGTACCGAGCAGTCTGGTATTGGTACCGTACCTACCGGTACCTGCCCACCCCTATTGTTGAGTAGCATGGCAGCGTGGGTTCTGTATTGTTGTTCAAGTGGCACGCGGGAAGAACTGAGCTCAGCTGTGTGGCTGTGGCACCGTGTAAGTCCAGTTGCATGAGACATATGGTGGCCATTACATAAAATGTCACGTATAAGTGAAAAAATGTGTAAATTAAACATTTATTTGGATTTTGGACCCCGCGTTATTTCAAAAACGCCTAAACCAAACTTGCGTTAATCGAGAGCTACCTGTACACTGAGGTATAAACAATATAGAATATATGTCCATTGTGCTTCACAGACCACGCCTACTAATCCTACATATTAACCAAATGCACATATCATGTAGGAAACTTGGTGGTCGTCCTGTAAACGTAAAAGTCTAGGGGGCCGTGTCTAATGTAGCTGTAATACCTCCGATAATGTAGCGAGTTTTCAAAATTTTCTCTAAGTCCATTGTTATCCTTTCACGATGGCTTCCTTGCGAGACTAAGCCTTATACCAGCCTTGCATTACACCACAGAGATTTTATAAATTGGAATTGAATATTGTCGTAGGCTTCCAACATTACTGGTAAACATTTAAAGGCTAATATTACACCCATCAATTCTAGAGTAGGTATACTGTGCTCTTTTTTTTTATTTTTAGAGGAGCTACTTAAGCTTTAGAAAAGAGGAATGAGGCCATATTAATTTCACTCAGAGCATAGGCTACAAAGCCGTATGACTCTATTGAGCTATCACAAAAGGTATGCAGTCCATAAGAATTTTGCTCATTGAGTGCTTGTCTGGGGAAGGAAAGTTCTGATATCATTTCTAAGTCTCTGCTTAAACTTTTCACTTCATCAGTTATTTGTTTGGGTAGTTTTTCATCCCAGCCAACTTCTAGCTTCCATATTTTTCTCATCAGGGTTCTACCCCTTAATATTACAGGAAGTACTATATTTAATGGATCAAATACTTTGGAAGTCTGAAACAGAATTTTTCATTTAGTTGGGTCGACTGGGGTGATTCGGACCTTAAAGTGGACCGGGGTGATTCGGACCTTAAAGTGGACCGGGGTGATTTGGACCACCTACTTTATTTGGGCTTTGGTTTCTATATAAATGGAAGTTATGCTGCTGCATATCCCATGTAGTTGAGCAACTACCTATTCTAGCATTTTGAGTGTGATTATGGACCCATAAATTGATGTGTAACAGAAATGATGAAACAAAAATGAATGAGATGAAAATGGTGACAAAATAAAATTCCGGTGAACTTTGTTGACAAAAACAGCTGTTTCGGTGAACTTTGTGATGGCGCATGGTAAAAGTCGCAGAATATCCTTGAAACTTGCAATCCATATAGTTTTTTCCTCTACTTTAACATGGAATCATCAGAAAAGTCCAAACATCACTTGCTTTTTTTCATATTCATGCTCAGTTTTAGACCATAATCACCCCAGTGATGAAAACATGTCTGGGGTGATTATGGACCAGCTGTAAAGCCCATTGGGAGAGAGTTAGTTGGTCATGTACACACACACACACACTCTCTCTCTTCTTTTCGTGAGGAGACCAGACCACTGCTGTATACTCCAACCTTGGCCTTATCATTATAACTATTATTTTCTTCATCATCTCTTCGTCCAAATGCACAAATGCTGTCCTTATGTTCTTCAGCAAATTTATAGTTTGTCCCATTATCCTGTTGATGTGTATGTCACCGGACAAACACATCAACAGGATAACGGGACAAACTATAAATTTGCTGAAGAACATAAGGACGGCATTTGTGTATTTGGACGAAGAGATGATGAAGAAAATAATAGTTACAATGATAAGGCCAAGGTTGGAGTATACAGCAGTGGTCTGGTCTCCTCACAAAAAGAAGAATATAAGAAAGCTGGAAAGAGTACAGAGAATGGCGACTAAGATGGTACGTACCAGAACTTAAGGATCGGACTTACAAGGAGAGACTCAATAGCATGGGGTTCACAACCCTGGAGAGAAGAAGAGAAAGAGGAGACCTGATAGCGGTATACAGGTTGGCGAGTGGGGTGGAGAATCTGGACAGAGAGGACCTGTGTGTGTGGAGCGAGAGAGAAACAAGAGGACATGGGAAGAAATTGAGGACGACCACGTGTAGGCGAGATGTGAAAAAGTTTAGCTTCCCAAACAGAAACATTGAGCTGTGGAATGGACTGGAGGAGGTGGTTTGTGCAAGAAACATTCATGATTTTAAGGAAAAGTTGGATAAGAGCGGATATGGAGACAGGACAGCGCGAGTGTAGCTCTTTTCCCGTATGTCACAACTAGGTAAATACACACACACACACACACACACACACACACAAACACTCACACAGAATGAATTTGAATTTGAATTTGCTGAGGAACATGAGGACAGCATTTGTGTATTTGGACGAGGAGATGATGAAGAAAATAATAGTTACAATGATAAGGCCAAGGTTGGAGTATGCAGCATTGATCTGGTCTCCTCATGAAAAGAAGAACATAAGAAAGCTGGAAAGAGTGCAGAGAGTGACAACTAAGATGGTACTGGAACTTAGAGATCGGACTTATGAGGGGAGACTCAATAGCATGGGGCTCATAACCCTGGAGAGAAGAAGAGTAAGAGGAGAGCTGATAGCGGTGTACAGGGTGAGGAGCAAAGTGGAGCATTTGGACAGGGAGGACCTGTGTGTGTGGAACGAAAGAGAAACGAGAGGACATGGAAAGAAGTCGAGGGCGACCATGTGTAGGCGAGATGTGAAAAAGTTTAGCTTCCCAAACAGAAATATTGAGCTATGGAATAGGCTGGAGGAGGAGGTGGTTTGTGCAAGAAACATTCATGATTTTAAGGAAAAGTTGGACAAGAGCGGGTATAGAGACGGGACAGCGCGAGCGTAGATCTTTTCCCGCATGTCACAACTAGGTAAATACACACACACACAGAAACAAACACACACACACACACACACACACACACATACAGAAACACACACACACACACACACACACATACAGAAACACACATACACACACATGCAACCACTCACACACACACTCACGCACACATGCACAAGTTTTTTTATTTATTTATTTATTTTTTATTTTTTTTACTGAGAGGTCCAAGTCATGTCATAACCAAATTACATTTGTTGTTTATCTCTGGATATGCCCAGCTAGTATTTTCAAAGGAAATTAATGATTTTTTTATTTTGGTCCACAATCACCCCATTTTTTTTTACAATGTGGTCCACACTTTTTTGGTATGCATCTCTAAGTTACAGTGGAAATTAGTTTAAACTCTGGTATCATGTAGGCAGTGACTCACTTATATATGCATTGAATAGTTTTTTTTTAGTTTTTTTTTTAATAAATATGGGAACTAAATCGAAGTTTGTCAAAACCTGGTCCGAATCACCCCGGTCGACCCTATCTGCCTCTGAGTCTATTTTACAAGGGGCAAGACTCACTGTATTCTTTTTTACATTGTGTCTGTATCCTAGTACTTTGTCCTCTTCACAAGTATGCTCCACTAATCTACCATCAGAAATCATTTGGACTCTTAATTCAGTTGAATTGGAGTTCCAAGACCTCATTATAAATCCTCCTTGGCTCATTCTTTCAAATGCTAGCTGATCCCATACATGTTTTTCATTTCAGTTAGATCATTGTCAGTAATCAGTAAATTGTCCACATTAAAATTGTTTGTTAGTATTTGCTTGCATTTATCTTCTGGAAATGTTTCTGCATGATGTTTCATGACATACTAGTTTAAAATGAAAGGAGATGAAGTATAGCCAAAAACTATACTTTTATAACGATAAGTTACTAATCTGTTTCATCTTTTCCAGAAGAAGCAAAACCTATTTTGGTCAGCTTCATTCTTTAATTTGACTATCAGGAAAGCTTGCTTTATATCATTTATCATTACAGTTTTATTTGTTCTAAAGTAAAAAAGCAATTTTAAGATAGAACCCATTAGTCTATTCCAGGATAAGCTGCCTCGTTAAGCGAGGGTAATTCTTTGTTAGTTTTCAAAGAACAATTAAAGACAGGTCTTATTTTAGTTGTTACCTGTTCCTCCATCTTAATGACAGGCCTATGAGGAATTCATGTATATTTATCATAATCAGAAGGTTTTACTTTAATTTCTTCTATTATCCCATCCTCTAACTGTTTATCAAACACTTGGTATTTATTGATGAGCCCTTTTTAGGTGATCCACAGTCCGGTCTAATACTTTCAGAGCAACAAATTGATTTGAAGGGACTGAATTTATTTTCTCAGGATACCAGGGCAGTTCTGTGTTATGGTATCCATCTTTGAAACTTATTCCTTCTTTAAATTTATCAATTTGGCCTTTATCAAAGGACGGCAATTCTCGGTCGTCCTTCTTTATTCCCTTAGATTCTAAACTAAAGAGATGTTCTAGTCCATTATCAACCTCGCTATCCTCCAAAATATGCTGTAATGGGTTAAAGTATGATTTGAGAGGATCCATTACTAGGTTGATCATTGTTTTAGTTTGAGAGCTTAGAATCTCTTCATTAGGGATGTACCGATGTATCGGTATCGGTGGTATCGGCACATTTTAAGAGTATCGGTATCGGCTGATTTTCTGACAATTCTACCGATACTTGAAGGAGTTTTGTACGTCGCATGTCACTCGTTGCAAATAATTTTGTTCAACAGAAATTGGACTTTCTAAACTGTTGAAAAAATATTAGAAAAGTGTAATTATCTAGTAACATGATACTACGTAATTTGGAATTTCCCGTGACTTAATTTTCATCACTTTAAATGATAAGATTCATATTACTTTGAATACAAATATATAATACTTGGTATACAGTATAGCCTTTGGTACCACAGACGCGTACAATACAGGTTTAGTAGCTTCGGCGCGGGATTGGCGGAACCCCTTCACTCGCCTCATTTGCCTGCCTCAGTTAGTCAGACGGTCGCCCCACAACGGGGCACGCTGCCAGGGCTGCCTAAATGTACGACAATTAAGGTAAAGCTAACCTTGGTGAGTCAACTAGACCTCACGAAGCGCCTCCTCCCTCGCCCCTTGTCGAAACTCATGGGGGTGGGTGTTAACACTTGGGTTAACCATGCACTGCTGCCTCGCCGTGCCATATAGGGTTAATATGCGCTTCCGTGGTGCAGTGGTCAGCACGTCTGGCTACGGATCTATGGATGCCTTTTTTCAGGCCACCACTGGTTACTTTTTTTTTTCTTCCCTTCTATGTTAAAAAAACGAGTAGGTTTTTTTTTTTTTTTTTTTTTTTTCCTCAACATTTGATATTGCCTTTTAGCTGCTGGAATTGTTGTATAAAAAAATTAATGCACAGGTATCAGTATCGGTATTGGTATCTGCATCGGTCAAATATTGGGTATTGGTATCAGTATCGGTCCAAATTTTGGTATTGGTACATCCCTACTCTTCATTGCTCCTTTTCAAGGACTTTATTAAAGATTTACTCTGGCTGTTATTTAAAAAGTTAAATACTGTTGCCATAGCGGCAGCTTTGTTATTTAAGACTAGACAGGAATCACCTGCTACTTCCTTCTAGGTTGCTGAGGACATGTACTGAAAAATATATATTCCCAATAGCATATCCACTGTTATTGTATCATGAATTCGTTTGTCATAGAAGGTCTCATCTAAAAGGCCTATGTTGTTAAGTTTGGAATTATTAATGACTTCATTCATTCTTGGGACTTCAAAGGTTATATTCAAGGTTCTGTCTACTAACAAAGGGACAAAAACTAATCTTTTTAATCGGGGGGTTGTGTCTTGTCTCCTGGGATCTGTTCCCTTCTCCCATAATTCCTTCTCCTCCTGTCTCTCTCCGGCATATGACCACAGATGTTGCGCCGACTAAATGAAACTTTCCAACTTTCCTTTTGACCCTTTCATTGCTAAACGCTTGCAGCGGGCGTTAGGCGTATTTGCTGGTGGTGCTAAACGCTCGCTGCGACCTCCACCTGCACTCAAATCTCCCGCGTATGAGAGTGTTCCAACACTAATTCTCACAACACAGGATTGCCAATTGAGCGGATTCTTCACTAAATTTGGTGGAAAATCATATCAGCCCAACACGGCAAATGTACGGACGAGTAACTGGTGGATGTTCTTGCCCAATATAGTGGCATTTTTGCATAGCTTCACCTGACTGATTCTTTGACCAAATAGTTGTAAATATTGCAGTTGGCAATACTCCCTTGCCAGAATCTGAAGAAAAGATGTCTGCACTTCCCTCAATACAGCTGATCATCCCGCACAAACCAACGTAAGTGTTAACATTCAACACTCCCTGAACATGCATGTATGTTCGCAAGAGAGGCATACATAACCGACTCTTATAGATCTGGACCTCCTCTTTCCAATGGTGTTTTTGGTTTTTAGCTGTGATGAATAGTTTTTGAGATACAGAGGTTAACCCTTTCCTTGTGCGCAGTCTGGACACGACTATCCCCTCAGGCACAGTCAGGGAGCCCAATGGGGGGGTTCTTTTAACCTCTGTATCTCAAAAACTATTCATCACAGCTAAAAAACAAAACACCACTGAAAGAGGAGGTCCAGATCTATAGGAGTCGGTTATGTATGCCTTCTTTAACGCATATGCACGCTCAGGGAGTGTTGAATGTTAACAATTACATCGGTAAGGCGGGATGATCAGCCACATTGAGGTAACTGCGGACATCTCTTTTCAGACTCTGGCAGAGTTGCCAAACTGCAATATTTACAACTTTTTTTCATCAAAGAATCAGTCAGATGATAGGTGAAGTTATGCAAAATGCCGCTTATACTGGGCAAGAACATCCACCAGTTACTCGTCGTAGATTTGCTGCTGCTGGGCTGATATGATTTTCCACCAAATTTAGTGAAGAACCCACTCAATTTGCAATCTTGTTGTGAGAATTAATGTTGGAACACTCACACGGAGATTTGAGCTGAGCTCGCAGCGTTTAGCACCACCAACAAATACGCCTAACACCCGCTGCAAGCGTTTAGCAATGAAAGGGTTAAAAGAGACCCCCCATTGGGCTCCCCGAGCGCGCCTGAGGGGATAGTCTCGTTGCGACCGCTTAGCAATGAAAGGGTTAAAGCCAATGGAAGCTTATTAAAAACTATGACCTCTCTTTTGGCCACCTCTTTGGATTCTTTTTGTGAGCAGCGAGTAGCGGGCTTTTTTTTTTTTTTTATTATTGTTTACTTTTTTTGTGGCCTTGAGCTGTCTCCTTTGTTGTAAAAAAAAAAAAATGTGACTAATTAAGGAATGTCCAGCTGTTCCTTCTGCTAGAAGGTCAACATCATGAGCCTATTAACCCGTGTAGATAAGACCTCATTTCACTCAGATATACTTTAACTGATGTATAATCAGAGTCAAATTCCCCATTAGGTGCTGCCTTTATTATGTTTTTTTTTTATTTCATCTATGATGTACTTCACATCCAGAAACTCTTGCTTCAGCATTTGGATGGCCAAATGGTAGTTGGCATCAGAGATGGTCAAGTGTTTGAAAGAGCATAATCCCTTAAATACCCATACAGGTAGGATTGTTTAGCAGAGTCTGTTAATTTTTTTCTGGAACCAATAACATCATTATATTGGATTAGAAAAGTATTAAAAGCAAATTTATTCTTTTCTTTTCCTGAAAAGGTTCCACACTGAATTTTTCCCCTCACCTAAATTCAAGTTTGTCATTACATCCAGGAATTTATCAGCTGAAGTATTACTAGCAAGGTCTCTTTGTGCATTTACGTAATACTGATCCAAGTCCGTGCTGGTTTGCACTGAATATTCTACTTGGGAATCTACTAAGCCTTGCAGAGGCCGTGAGGCATCGTTTTTCTATTTTAACTAAATAACGAAGTGTTGGATTGAGCTCATATTCAGGCAGGGATAGTTTCAGACGTTCCGCTAATATTCCCAAGTTGCATTATCAAGGAAAAGCATATAATAAAGTCACTTCCCTCTTGAATCGTAAAAGGGGACTTCGGTAAATTCTTGGGCGACGACTGGCAACCAACACGAGGGTACCGTAACGTTGCGGTGACGTCATCGATAAGCTCCTCCCCTTAGCTATCGTCTGCATAAAAGGTATATTTACGTGTAGTACATGGACACTATGGCAACTGGCTTATAACTTTTGATTACAAATACAAGTAGAGAAAGATCACTAGACAGATAGGTGTACTTTTAAGTGAAATATACATTGTGGATAATTAGAAGGAAGAAGAGACATGTTGGGTAAACAAACTATGCAAATAAAATTCATCAAATGGTATACTTTATTCTTGGTCACTTTCAAGAAATAAATCGTCCTCGTCCTCGTCGTCAGTGTCGAGGCTGACTACGACGGGTTCCACGGACTTGTGGATATTGTCGGTGGACCGGTAGTAGCTTTCAAGGTCCCTCGCTCGTTTAATTGCAGCCGCCCGCATTTCCTTAATGGTGGAGATCCTGGGCCCATACTTATTAAGCTAACACTTAGTCTCAGGCTCGTCTTAAGAGCCCAAAACGGCCCTGTGGAGTCCTATATCCTGCGTGTTAATCTGAGACGCGGCGCGAGTAGCAAAAGTTGGTCCCGGGCGGGCATAAATCCTGGGTCTTCGTCTGAGGCAGCGACCTTCAAATGTAAACATTACCGGGTGTTGCCAGACAGCCAGCGTGCCTCATCAAATCGTTTTACATTCAAACGCTCACTATAGTCTTACAAAACCATATTATTATGGATATGATGTACTTCTATTCAATACTTTCACCATTTAAAGGTATCTTACTCATTAGTTTTCATATGAGATAACTGATCTCGCCGTTGTTGGCAACTTTACTTTCCCCACTA
Organism: Eriocheir sinensis; assembly: GCF_024679095.1. NCBI lineage: Eukaryota > Metazoa > Arthropoda > Malacostraca > Decapoda > Varunidae > Eriocheir > Eriocheir sinensis. The sequence continues at coordinate 6,637,245 of NC_066512.1, forward strand.
CCCGTGGCGGCTGGAGCCCCAGCTAGGGTGCACAGTGCACACTCACCTCTGAGACGAGACATAAGTCAAACACCTTACTTCTTTATAAGTATGGGCCCTGGCTTCCTCCACCCTGGCTTGCAAGTCAGCCCGGGTGAAACGGTGTAGGGAGGAGCTCACACTGTGCTTCATGTAGCCCCACACCTGCTCGATGGCGTTGAGCTAAGCATTTTCCTTGATCTTTGGATGCTTCAATGTACAGTAATCCCTCGCCATGTCGCGGTCTCGCTGTATCGCGGATTTTTTAATTGTATCGTGGATTTTTCTCTATATCGCGGGATTTTGCGGTAAAATAAGCATTTTTAGCTTAAAAAATGAAAACTACATAAATCAACTAAGTAGGAACACACCTAAATAAGCACCTACGTCACCCACCTATTTTTTTTATTTTTCCGTTGCGGCCTATTGCGCCGTTAGGCTTTTTCCTGGTTCACTCCTCCCCCACTTCCTTTCTTTCTTCTCCCTCTCCGTCCCCGTATTTTTCTCCTTCCTTCTCATTTCTTCTTTTCCTTTCACCTCCCTCCCAATTTTTCTCTTTTAATCTCTTTCCCTCCCGCTCACCCTTTCTCTCCCCCTCTTTCCTCACCTTTACCTGACCCTCCCTACCTCTCTTTTAATTTCTTTCCCTCCCACTCACCCTTTCTCTCCCCCTCTTTCCTCACCTTTACCTGACCCTCCCTACCTCTCTCTTTTAATCTCTTTCCCTCCCACTCACACCCTTTCTCTCCCCCTCTTTCCTCACCTTTACCTGACCCTCCCTACCTCTCTCTTTTAATTAATCTCTTTCCCTCCCACGCACACCTTTTCTCTCCCCCCCTTTCCTCACCTCTCTCTTCTTTTCCCGTCCCATTTCCTCCACTCATTTCCCTTGTTTCCTCCTTTCTCACACCCTCTTATCTTTAGTCTTCTCTTTCACTCTTCCTCCCTTTCTCCTTCTCCATTAGGTTATATGAACACACACACACACACACAGAAGGGGAAATGGGAAGGGTGTGTGGAGGGAGGAGCAGAAGTGAGTCAGGTCATGTCCTGACCAAAGCCCTGACCTGACTCTCCCTTCTGCCACTCCCTCCCCACACCCTTCTCATTTTCCCTTGTGTGTGTGTATGTGTTTACAACTAGGTAAACACACACACACACACACACACACACACACACACACACACACACACACACACATAAGGTGAAATGGAAAGGGTGTGGGGAGGGATGGGCGGAAGTGAGAGTCAGGTCATGTCTTGACTGAAGCCCTGACCTGACTCTCCCCACTGTCCCTCCCACCCCACACCCTTCTTGTTTTCATCCTCTATATCTCTCCATGTTTCCTTCACTACTTTTTCTTGTTCTCCCTTCTTACATCCTCTCGGTATTTTTTTCATGACCCACTCTGTACCCCTCCTCCCTTTCCCCTTCCGTATTTACCTAATTGTGATATAAAAGAAGTGAGCTACGCTCATATTGCCCTTTCTCTGAGTATTCTTCCGCCCCGCCAAACTAATTCCTGCGCGAAGTTCGTATTTACGAAGCAAATGTCGAAAGTTGTAACAAGAATTATGGAATCATTTATCGGGACCGCGTCGTAACAATGAAACGTCGTAGGAAGTGTTTATAAGACTGTGGGAAAGATTTGTAAGAGTGTGGGGAGGGTTTATAAAGCCTTAAAATATATATAAATAATAAATAAAATATAAGGTCGCTACTTCGCGGATCTTCGCCTATCGCGGGGGGGTTCTGGAACCTAACCCCCGCGATAGACGAGGGATTAATATATATATATATATATATATATATATATATATATATATATATATATATATATATATATATATATATATATAGTACCCTCCCGAGTTTCGCGATCCTCGAGTTTCGCGCTCAGTCCTAAATTCGTACATCTCGACTGTCGCTTATTATCGCCCCGAATTTCGCGCTGCTTTGACATGTACGGATCACGTCTACCTATCGTCGGCGTCACGCGCGATTCCTCAAGGCGGTGTCACACTGGGTGTTTTCCTTCAACCATTGGGGCTACTGACAACCGTGGTTGCTCGTGCGCCCAACCGGGAGCGAGTTGTTGGTCGTCCGTACGGATGGGAAATGGTTGGGGGTACGAGCAACAGCGCGGCTGTATGTAAACAAACAGACAACGGCAGTGGCTGAGGAGTGAGGAGCGGTAGAAAATGGCCAACCAAGAAACTCGTAGAGTAGACTGCCAGAGCTGCTTTGTTTACTATTTACCGTATTTGATGGCTTATAAGACGCACTTTTTTTCCCCCAAAAAAGTCCCTGAAAATCATCCTGCGTCTTATAAGGTCGAGGTTCAGCTTTGGGTCACTGGGTAGTGAAGTTTTAGTGCAGCAATGGCACTTAAATTAAACTGCAAACCTCTTCGCTAACGTAAACATGGTGGCGATCATATTTACAGCAACAACGGCAACTCTTTTGTAAAATAACATGTATAACAGTAGTACTTACCACTACTTCATATAAAATGACACCAGTCAGGAAGAAAATTAAGTGAACGGTTGTACACCAAACCTGACAACACGCGCAAGACACACTATGTTTCCTTAGTAGACAGGGATCCTTGAGGTAAGACATACCCTCTTCATAAAACTGTTCAACTTTGTTTTATTAATAAAACACAAACAATATATGGATAATATTGATGAGATATTGGGAAGATAGGTTATTATTCGATATTTACAAGTGCCTGTTGCTCCATTTTGCGCCTATCTTTAAACAGTCTTACTTTACATACATGTTCAACAAACATTGAAGCACATTCAAGTTTGAAATTTCACACTTCCTTATGTTTTAAAAATTTACTAGAATATTACAACAACTAGACTTATGATGTAGAATAATAATTAAAGAAATAGGATGCACAAACTTTATACCCGTTACCCCTCTGAATGTCGCTGTCTCTGCCATGTTTGTTTACATCTCTAAGCGTAACCTCGAATCTATAAAGGCGGACACACACTATACGATGCGGCCTGTCCGGCGGCTGAAAGTGGGTGGAGCCTCGTTGGCCGGATGAAGCATACACACTATGAGGCGGCCTCACAGAATACCGGGCGGCGGCGTCACTCTGAGCCCCACCGCCGCAGCGACGACAACAACACAATATATGTTTTATGTTCCACAAACATGGATGGCCCTTGTACAGATCAATAAAACAGATCCAAAAGTCTTTATTTATCCAGACGTCAGACATCGTGGTCCGTAGATAATGTGTACACCACGGCTGTCAGCGTCGCTCTGAGAATTCCCGCCTCAAGGCCGCGCCGCAAGGTGACACACTGTGAGGCGGCGGGCCGCGCCGGAGGGAATTTCAAACAAACAGAAGGCCATCCGGCCGTGTCGTGAGGCCGCGCTGTACAAATTATATCAAGCTTTCGTTTCGTCATAGTTAGAGGCCCCTGATTGGATGAGCGCCATCAATGACGTCATCGGACTCGGCGAATCACAAGCGTGTTTTCAGAATTGTTAGCCAATTGCAAGGCAGCAAGCCGCCTTTAGCTGCGGCTTCAAAACGACCCGATCTCTTCACAGTACATATTTTGAGATAACAAGGGAGTAAAGTGGAAAAAAAAGTCGGCTTCTCCACGGGCCGGAACAAATAAGTGCTTTTCCAGTGTTTTCATTACCCCGGGTTTCGCAATCCACGAGTTTAGCGCTAGATTTGCGGAACGAAGTAAGCGCGAAACTCGGGAGGGTATTGTATATATATATATATATATATATATATATATATATATATATATATATATATATATATATATATATATATATATATATATATATATATATATATATATATATATATATATATATATATATATATATATATATATATATACATACATATATATTGTTATGAATACAGGTAACTGACATCTAGGGGTTGATTTGTGTTGAAAAGATAGCTAACTGTGACATAACATAATTGTAAGGTTAAGTGAAAGCAAATGGTACAATTTTACTTATTATTAAAACTTAACCTAATAAGACAATTAATTGACATCAGAAGATAACATGACAAAATAGGCAATGACAAGAGTAAGTGGTTTGGTTCACTGAGGTGATTAATTATAGTTGCAATTACCAATGAGGAACTAAGTATGAAAATTATCTTTGAGGAACCAAATAAGAATTACAATTGTGGAACAAAATATTAGTTCACTGAGGTGTTTTAGTTTAGAGTTAAGAAATTACACATAAGAAATACAAATATATATATATATATATATATATATAGATATATATATATATATATATATATATATATATATATATATATATATATATATATATATATATATATATATATATATATATATATATATATATATATATATATATATATATATATATATATATATATATATATATATATATATATATATATATATATATATATATATATATATATATATATATATGTATATGTGTGTGTGTGTGTATGTTAGACCCCTTGGTTAATCCTGGTTAGCTTACAACAGGTGAAGAGTCCTTGCGTCCTCGGAAGTGAGCTGCCTTTAGTTGAGACTGCTGGGGTTAGCTTGTGGAGGTCTATTTATAACCTCGGCAGGCGAGGCGAGTCTGCAAAGTGTGAGGCTTCGTGACATTCAATTGAATGATGGGTGAAGCGTCGGTGTGGAGTCACGAGTCCTCGAGGTGCGGCTGGAGCTTCGAGGATTCGTGCGTGAGTTTGTTATTGGTGAAGTGGTGATGTGTGATGGCGCTCATCAAGGCTCGAGTAGACGAGGGTACCATAACACCCCCCTGCTTAGGAACAACGTAACGACTGGAAGGAGTGTAGTAGTGAGGCGTAAGGATGGTGGGACCCTTGTCATTAGGTAGTAGGTGGGTGAGAAAGGGCGTCGGTGATGCAGTTGTCACGCCTCTTGATGTGGTGAATTTCGACGATGTAGGGCTGTAGCATCAGAGACCACCGGAGTAGGTGTTGGTTAGAGAACTTGTTGCGATGAAGGAAGGTCAGGGGGTTATGGTCTGTGTATACTTGTAGAGGCTGGCTACCAGCTTGTAAATAGTGCTCAAACCTCTGGATGGAGTTTATGATGGCCAGAAGTTCTTTTTCCACGGTGCTGTAGTTCTTTTGATGGTTTTTGAACTTTGTGGAGTGGTAGGCTATGGGGTGTAGGATGCCGTCTTTTTTTTGGAGGAGGATGGCACCTAAGGCGATGTCACTGGTGTCGGTATGCAGGACGAAGGGCTTGGTGAAGTTGGCCGCCTGCAAGACCGGTCCTTGAGCCAGCATACTCTTGAGTTGGTTGAAGCCTTGCTGGCAGTCTGGGGTCCACTTGTACCCTACGGTTCCGCTGGTGAGCTTGGTCAGAGGGGCAGCGGCTTCTGCGAAGTTGGGGCAGAAGCGGCGGTAAAACCCCGCCATGCCGAGGAAGCGACGCAGCTCCTTGCGGGTAGCGGGAACCGGGTACTGAAGGACGGCAGCGACGTTGGCGGTTTTGGGTTGCACGCAGCCGCTGCCTACTTGGTGGCCCAGATAGGATACAGTTGCTGCTCCAAACGTTGTTTTTGCCAGCTTAACCGTGAAGTTCACCTCTTGTAGCCTGTGGAGCACGTCTTTGAGCTGCTGTAGATGGTGTTGCCAGTTGCTTGAAAAAATAAGAATATCGTCTTAAGTACACAGATACCCCATTTATGCCTTGTAACACCAAGTTCATTGCTCTTTGAAATGTGGCTGGACAGTTTCTCATGCCAAAGGGGGCCAGAAGATATTGAAAGAGCCCGAAGGGAGTGATGAAGGCGGAGATTAGTTGAGCCTCCTTAGTAAGGGTGACCTGATAATACCCTTTTAATAAATCCAGCTTTGATACATACTTAGCATTACCCACTTCATCGATAAGGTCATCTACCCGAGGAAGAGGGTAGGCGTCTGGCACGGTTACGGCATTCACTCTGCGGTAGTCTGTGCAGAAGTGGAGCTGACCGTCCTCCTTGGCAACGAGGAGACAGGGAGCCCATGGAGAACTGCTGGGGATGGCCAAATCCTGTTTGAGTAGATAGTCCACCTCCTTCTTCATTTGTTCTCGCCTCTGAGGGTTGAGCCTGTATGGAGCCTGGCGAATAGGTGTCGTTCCGGGAAGTAGCTGCACATCATGAGAGAGAACATTGCAAAGTTTTGGGTTGTCGCCAAAGATGGCGTTGAATTGGTTGATGAGTGATACAATGTCCTGAGCTTGTGAGGGGGAGAGATGAGCAAGGTGTTCATCCAGGTGTTGAAGGATGTAAGAGTTTTGTTGTGTGTCTGTTGGGTGTTGTGGTGGTATTTGACATACACAAAGGGATAACAGTGTCATCATGACATACACGAGGAGTACTAGATGAACAAACAGATTGGTAGTCAGGGGCAGGATTTGGTTTGGAGCCAGGTTCAGATGACTCAGTTGAGTCGAGTGAATCGGCACCAGTGCTTGGCTGGGATGCAGGGGCTGGATGCTTACTTTTATATAGTTTCAAGAGGTTTACATGAATACACTGAGTCGACTTGCGACGGTCAGGGGTCCTGATGACATAATTGTTGTCTCCTACTTTCTGCAAGATGTTATAGGGACCATGATACTTAATTTGCAAGGGTGCTTTAGGGGCTGGAATGAAGGCAAGAACTTGATCACCCTCATTAAATGTTCTGATTTTAGCCTTTTTGTCAAAATTTACTTTCATGGTTTGTTGAGCGTGATTTAAGTTGTTTCGGGCAAATGATTGAACTTTAGATAGGGTTGCTTTTAAGCGATCTAGATAGTTAGTGACAGAGACAAGCTTATGAGTGGTTGAGTCTAGTAGCTTGTCCTTAACAACCCTTAGTGGCCCTCTCACTTTCCTTCCGAACAACAACTTGAAGGGGGAGACTCCTGAAGGCTCATTAGGTGCTTCTTGGATGGCAAATAGCATGTAAGGAAGAGCGTCATCCCAATCGAGGCCTTGTATGTGACAAAATTTATGTAGAAGATTTTTTAGTGTTTGGTGGCACCTCTCTAGAGCTCCCTGTGACTGCGGGTGGTAAGCAGTAGACAGCGTTTGTGTGATGCCCAGCTCATTCAAGACTGCTTTAAATAGATCGGTGGTGAAATTAGTGCCTCAGTCACTCTGGATCTCCTGAGGAATCCCGAACGTGGTGAACAATTGACTGAGCTTTGAGACAATAGTCTTAGAAGTGATGTTTTTGATGGGAAAGGCCTCGGGATACCTAGTTGTGGGATCAAGAATTGTTAGTATATATTGATTACCCTTTTTTGTTTTCGGCAGGGGACCAACAATGTCAATGACTATTTTTTGAAAGGGTTCCGAGGGAACAGCAATAGGTTGGAGGGGATAGGGGGGAATAGTCTGGTTAAGTTTGCCTGCAACCTGGCAAGTATGACACGACTTAACATGATTTTTGACATCCTCCCTAAGTCCTGGCCAATAAAAGTCTGTCAGGATCTTCTCACTTGTTTTCTTGATCCCCAGGTGGCCGGCAAAACTTTCATGAGCGATCTCAAGAACAGGTTGTCTTAGAACAGTTGGCAAGACTATCTGATGGGCTTCGGCTCAAGTAGCTTCATCTGAAACTTTACCTGGTCGAAACACTCTCATAAGAATCTGATCCTACTCGTAGAAGGAGGGATAGTGAGTGATTTGGTCTTTGGGAGTGACTGTATTGTAAAACTTTGCCAAGGTGGAGTCTTCCCGCTGAGCCTATGTAAGTACTTTATTTGTGAATAGCTGATTGACTTCAGCAGAGGAGTGACTGCCTTTAGGAGATGAAGGTGGTAATTGATCAGCCCTTCTAGATTGTGCACGAGTGGTCACACAAGCAGGAAATAGATAAGGTTGTTGTTTCTCAAGGTGCTCGGTGGGGTTTTGAGTTAACAACGTTTCGCTGATCACCAAGGGTGGAAGGACTGAACCTCCGGCTAAGTCATTGGCTAGTAGGAATTCAGAATTGGGAATTGGCAAGGATGAGTCGTCACTTATTCCCACTATCACTTCTACTTTTACAAGGGGACTATCAAGGTGTACTCTGGCTAAAGGAATGGAAAAGGGTTGATGAAAATCTTTGATGTACACCTTGTCACCGGTATAACACTGCTCTATATCTGGGAATGCTGACTTCAATATGATTGATTGAGCGGAGGCAGTGTCTCTTACGATTATGACCTTATGAACATTATTGGGGTCAAGATGAACAGTCCCTGTTGATCTGAAAGGCTTAAAGGGATCGTTAGATGGAGTGGCTGTGAAGGGAACTTGAAGAGAAGCCACTAGTTTTGAAAATTGGGCTTTAGCTGCTTTGCATTTGGGATTAGGACAGTTCTTTATGAGGTGGCCCGGTTGTTTGCAAAATGAGCAGAAGAGAGCTGTCTGGGAACCATTACCTACTGGCTTAACCAACCCTGAAACACCTGCGCATGACTTTACAGTTAATGCAGCCTCGGCTTTTCTATCTCCCGAGGAGGCAGGACGATTAATCAGGGAAAAAACGTCCGCTAGCTGGGCGGCTTTGATTAAGTCTGTTTCCTCCTTGTTGGTGATGTGGAGCATTATAGAATATGGTAACTTCCTTTTGAATTCTTCCAGTGCTACAATATTAACAAGCTCGTCAAAAGTTGTTATAGCGGCTGATTTGAGCCAACGGCGAAGAGCCCGAAGCTTTTCAGAAGCAAACTCCAAATAGATCTGGTGAGGAGTTTTAGACATCTTGCGGAAGGCTTGTCAGTAGCCCTTGGTTGTTATGGAATAGACTACCAACATTCCTTTTTTAACTAGGTCATAATCAGTGTTGTTTTTGAGACTGTTCAAGATAGTTTTAGGAGTGAGTTTAGGTTTAAGCAGCCATGTCCAGTCTTCTCTAGGGAGCTCGAAGTGTTCAGCTGAACTTTCGAACTCGCCAAAGAAAGTCTCTAGATCTTTATCAGAGAATTGAGGGAGTAAAGGTAGGTATTTAGTGATCTTTGTTTTATGCTGAGGCTGAGGCTGAATAGTGGATTTTAATTGAAACATTTGCAACTCATGCTCTCGCTCTTTTTCTTTCTCTTCTCTTTCTTTTTCTCTTTCCATCCATTGCATTTGTGCATATTCTCTTTCTCTTTCTTTATCTAGCTTTTCATATTCTAGTTTCATCTGCAGAGATTGCATTTTTACTTTCTCGATCTCAAGCAGAAGGCTTGAGTCTTGAGGTGGACTGGGACAGGGGTTTTCTTCCCCAAGATGAGCTAAAATGAGGGTTCTTAATTCCTCTTTTCGAATGTCAGAAGGGAAACAGATACTAAAGTTCTGAGCGATATATTTTAAGTCATTTTTTGTTACTATGGCCTCTTTCAGCTCAGCGACCGACGGGTTACCGACAAATTCATCCATGTTGAGAACGTGCGCCATGGTGAATCAAGTTGCTAGTGCAAGGAAGCTTTATGAGCTTGATAAGATGTCGAGGAATCAATCTTAAGTACTTCCGAGTCCTTACCCAAAGTTAATTTGTGACATAAGTTTCGTTGACTTCGAGTCGAGTTAGGATTAAGTTGAACTTGAGTTGAAGTTAGTAAGATTGACTCGAGTCAAAACGATTGAAGTTAAAGTGTGACTCGTATTTAGGAGAGTCGAGTTGAGTCAATTGACTCGGGATGAGACGAGTTAAGTGAGATGCCTCGAGGTGAGGGGAGCGACCCCTAAGTGTGTGCTTCTGAAGTTGAATGTTAGCAATAAATCGATATCCCGAGCGATTTAACAAGAACTAACATTAAGTACTCTTGAGAGTTTGAGGAATGTGAACACTACTTTCAAGCTTAAAGATTTGACTTGGAACGTTGCTGGTTCCGATAAGTTAGTTTGAGTCTCGAGTTTGGGGTGAAAGGTAAAGTCACTGAGGAATAATTCAACGCGACGTCAACACTTATTTCTTACCGGGTGCACGTGCGAAGATGTCTATGCCTCTACACCAGGCCTTCGTGTAGTGAAAATTTTAAAGGCACAACTCGCACGATCACCAACAAGAATGTGAACAACCAGAAACACTCAGGGCTGAAAGTGTAACAAAGTGTAAGTTATGTGTAATATCCCGGACAGAAGCACCCAAATGTTATGAATACAGGTAACTGACATCTAGGGGTTGATTTGTGTTGAAAAGATAGCTAACTGTGACATAACATAATTGTAAGGTTAAGTGAAAGCAAATGGTACAATTTTACTTATTATTAAAACTTAACCTAATAAGACAATTAAATGACATCAGAAGATAACATGACAAAATAGGCAATGACAAGAGTAAGTGGTTTGGTTCACTGAGGTGATTAATTATAGTTACAATTACCAATGAGGAACTAAGTATGAAAATTATCTTTGAGGAACCAAATAAGAATTACAATTGTGGAACGAAATATTAGTTCACTGAGGTGTTTTAGTTTAGAGTTAAGGATTACACATAAGGAACACAAATATATATACAAGTGAGAATGGGTATGTGGATGGATGTGTGTGTGTGAGTGTGTGTGTGTCAGACCCCTTGGTGAATCCTGGTTAGCTCACAACAGGTGAAGAATCCTTGCGTCCTCGGAAGTGAGCTGCCTTTGGTTGAGACTGCCGGGGTTAGCTTGTGGAGGTCTATTTATAACCTCGGCGGGCGAGATGAGTCCACGAAGTGTGAGGCTTCGTGACATTCAATTGAATGATGGGTGAAGCCTCAGTGTGGAGTCACGAGTCCTTGAGGTGCGGCTGGAGCTTCGAGGATTAGTGCATGAGTTGGTTATTGGTGGTTATGTGATGATGATAGACGAGGGTACCATAACATTAAATATATATATATATATATATATATATATATATATATATATATATATATATATATATATATATATATATATATATATATATATATATATATATACAGTAAAACCCAGATTATCAGATAGCGGATTATCCGAAAAACCGGATTATCCGAAATTGATCTGGATAATGCAATTAAAATTTTTTTTTTTTTCTATACTAAAACGTTATAAAACATCAAAAATAAATAAAAGTAACTACATATGTACTATATTAACACATTTAAAATTGATAAGAACAGTTAAAATGAATATGCTTTCTAATACGTATTCGCGAAATAGCTTGTAACGAATAGATCAATGTATTAGACAAAAAACATTAAACAAACTCTCAACAACACCACGTCCGCACCTTCGCCCCAGCAAGGACGTAGGTGCGGCGAACGAACAAACTACTGCACGACTACTCTCACACCGTACTCTCAAGACAACGACACAAACGACTCCCTCTCCACGCCAGGCCACATTCCACTTCCCACAAACGAGTTGCGCGATAATATGAGTCATCATACTGTGTCTCCACCTGCACGATGCATCAAGGTCACACTTGCAAGCTTGCACAACCATTCACAATCGCACTCTGCAACATTCACAATTCAGATCTGCAACGCTCACAAGTATCAACATACACTGGTCCAGACAAGGAGACACACAGACAAACATACAATAAAACATTTACATCACATGTTTTAAGCGTACTACTTTGTTTAGCGTAGCGTGTGTTTGTTTGGTTTCATTGTTTACATCGTCAGTCGGCAGTCGCGTCACACACTTCACACTGGGCAGTCGCATCGCGTTCTACCTGTGCTTCGACCTCACTTCTTTCTACATCACCATGCCGAAAGAAACCGGGAAAAGGAAGAAAGTCGTCCTTACCATACAGCAGAACACAATGCCGACGATCAAACTGGCGGCCATAAATCCGGATTATCCGAAAAATCGGCTTATCCGAAAGAGGCTTCCCCCCTTCCATTTCGGATAATCGGGGTTTTACTGTATATATATATATATATATATATATATATATATATATATATATATATATATATATATATATATATATATATATATATATATATATATATATATATATATATATATATTTTTGGCCTATTGCGCCAGTAGGCTTCTTCCCGGTGGATCCTGATGGTCGGTCCAAGGCTTCTTCCCGGTGGGTCCTGATGGTCGGCCCAGCCCGTTCTGGCGCAGGCGAGTGTTTATAGTGGCGCCATCTTACATTGGCTCATGTTGCCCTCTCGGAGCTCATCTTTAATCCTAGAATCTAGAGTCCGGGTTGATAGGTGGTCCTCTGGACAGCATGTGGGTAGTTTTAAGCCACTCGGCAGCAGCTGAAAAATCCCAGCTTGGTGGCACCGGTCAGGGATTGAACTTGCGTCCTCCTGAACGCAGGGCCGTCTTGCTATCTGTTCAGCCACCGCTATATATATATATATATATATATATATATATATATATATATATATATATATATATATATATATATATATATATATATATATATATATATATATATATATATATTATATATACTGTAGAGCCCCATTTAGCGCGAGAATTAGGTGGATGAACGCTGTCGCGCTAACTGAATTCGCGCTAATTGAATAAAGTAACCAATATAAAAAAAATTATTTGGTGCACACGTGGGTCTGACTTTTGGGTTTGATAATTACTCAAAATAATCACTCACATTAAAAAAAAAAACCTACGATTGGCTGAGCTCTGAAAACACGCTTGTGATTCGCTGGGAGTCCGATGACGTCATCGCCGGCACTCACCCGCTCAGCGGCCTCGCTCACACACGTCCAAGGTCAGTTGCCCGTATCCACATCCACAACGTAAACAAAGCACTTGCCCTGTATCAACATGGCGTCATCTTGTGCTGCGCATCATGGCGGCTTGTGCTGCGCATCATGGCGGCGTGTGCTGCGCATCATGGCGGCTTGTGCTGCGCATCATGGCGGCTTGTGCCGCGCATCATGGTGGCTTGTGCTGCGCATCATGGCGGCTCGTGCTGCGCATCATGGCAGCTTGTGCTCCGCATCATGGCGGCTTGTGCCGCACATCATGGCGGCTTGTGCTGTGCATCATGGCAGCTTGTGCCGCGCATCATGGTGGCTTGTGCTGTTCATCATGGCGGCTCGTGCTGCGCATCATGGCAGCTTGTGCTGCGCATCATGGCGGCTTGTGCTGTTCATCATGGCGGCTCGTGCTGTGCATCATGGCAGCTTGTGCTGCGCATCACGGCGGCTTTTGCTGTTCATCATGGCGGCTCGTGCTGTGCATCATGGCAGCTTGTGCTGCGCATCACGGCGGCTTGTGCTGCGCATCATGGCAGCTTGTGCCGCGCATCATGGTGGCTTGTGCTGTTCATCATGGCGGCTCGTGCTGTGCATCATGGCAGCTTGTGCTGCGCATCATGGCGGCTCGTGCTGTGCATCATGGCAGCTTGTGCTGCGCATCATGGCAGCTTGTGCCGCGCATCATGGTGGCTTGTGCTGTTCATCATGGCGGCTCGTGCTGTGCATCATGGCAGCTTGTGCTGCGCATCATGGCGGCTTGTGCTGCGCATCACGGCGGCTTGTGCTGCGCATCATAGTGGCTTGCCGTGCATCATGGCGGCTTGGCGCAATTTTCAAAATTCAGTCGTGGTGGCTGCTCACGCTAACTGAGGCTTTCGCGCTAATTATTTTTTTCTTGGTTGATGGTGGCTTGCGCTAATTGCGGTTCGCGCTAATTGATCTCGCTCTAAGTGGGGCTCTACTATATATATATATATATATATATATATATATATATATATATATATATATATATATATATATATATATATATATATATATATATATATATACAGTCCTCCCTCAAATAGTACGGTTTCGGTTTTATACGAATTATCATGGAAGAATTTTTTTGGGATTTTTAAATTTCCCGTTCGTAGCACCATGGCGTGAGTGGCAACACTGTTCCAAAACACCTGCTGAAAGCACCCCAAAGCATTTGAGAAAGGTGTTCACCTTGCAGAAGAATTCAGATTTAGGGGAAGTTACGTTTTGGTGTGAGTTAAGTTGCGGTAGGGAGAGCATACCATGTTAATGAGAGCAGTGTTCGCTGTATCTATCATAGTGTAAAAGAAATTCTTGCCGTAGTAGCTGACAATGCTCCAAGAGTGCTGCAAGAGTGGAGGTAAAGGCCGTCCTTTTCTGTTTGTTCATAAATTAACCTATTATAAACACATAAATAGGCATTTTCTTACCTTATACAAGAAATTGGTGGGCAGGAGTGGACACTCCTTTGGAATCGGGGTCCCGCCTGGCTCAGGTTTTACTCACTGGCCAAAGTTGCCAGATATGCATTTTCTGCTGGTGTTACCACACTGGGCAAGCAAGCCTTCCTGGCAGTGCTCCCTTCCACATTATCAATGAGCCATGTCATACACTCACACTCTCTCTTACTCTCTCCCTAAGTTTCTATTGCTCTCTAAATCATACTTGAAATAAGATACGAAACGGTAATTGTGGAGATTGACTCCGCGCCTCCAAAATACGACATTATGGCTCCATATTATATAGTTAAGGGACGCATATTTAAACTACTCCAACCAAACTTTGAATAACCTGACCTGTAATGGGGGGCGAACCTCCCCAGTGTGGTAACACTGCATTATGACTGCAGCAGAAAATGCATAACTGGCAACTTGGGCTCGTGTGTAACAGCTGAGCCAGGCGGGACCCAGATTCCGTTGTGCTTTTAGGGGGGCACTAATTTTATACGGATTTTCGAATAGTACGGGGGTCCTGGGTCCCTAGCCCCTGTACTATTTGAGGGACGACTGTATATACTGACTGATAGTCTTCTACCTTTTAATTTCCGCTGCCATGTTGCCTCTCTTTCTGTCTTCTATTGATATTTTCATGCTGACTGCTCTTCTGAACTTGCTAACTGCATTCCTCCCCCCCTCCCGCGGCCCCGCTGCACGCGACTTTCTACTCATGCTCATCCCTATACTGTCCAAACCCTTATGCAAGAGTTAACCAGCATCTTCACTCGTTCATCCCTCATGCTGGTAAACTCTGGAACAATCTTTCTTCATCTGTATTTCCTCCTGCCTACGACTTGAACTCTTTCAAGAGGAGGGTATCTGGACACCTCTCCTCCCGAAATTGACCTCTCGCGGCCACCTTTTTGGATTCTTTTTAGGAGCAGCGAATAGCGGGCTTTTTTTTATTATTGTTTCCTTTTTTTTTGTGCCCTTGAGATGTCTCCTTTGTTGTTATATATAAATATATATATATATATATATATATATATATATATATATATATATATATATATATATATATATATATATATATATATATAGGGACTTGGCACTTTACAGGTTGAGACAAGAATTGCATTAGAATGCTTTCCAAATCTTTATAGCAGCTTTCATTTTCCTGTTTTTATTCCACTAGTTTTCAAAACCTTATAGCTGTCCTCACTGATGGGAGTAAGAAGAATGCCTAGTATGTTGAAAGCTCTTCCATGAGAACTCTCAGGAATGAATTATTTGGGTGTTTTAGGCCATGCAATTCCCCAAAAAAAGTGCATACTCCTTCTTGATTATGAAGAAGGTAGAGATGTAAACTGAAACAGCATATATACTCATTATAGCTGACACATTTGTTTGCCATTCTCACTTTTCATACATAAATATGTATTTTTAAAAGCAATAGTATAGAAAGTATTAGTTGTATTGCTTGCGAGGATCACAGCCTTAAGTAATAATATCCATTTAGAATTTATACATGATACATAACCTAACATGATTTTCATTTATACCAAATTGGACTATTTTTTAGCTTTACACTTCCTAAGCAGTTAGGTAACACAGTAGTAAAGGCAATAGCTTTTGCTCTTATGCTTTGGTATCCAAGCCATAGAGGAGATGCTGTTTGCAAGTGATGTAAAACTATCCTGTAGCATTGTCAGGACTGCCTAACCCTAGCTGCTTAACACAGTCAAAAGCCTGCCAAAATTTTCCTGTTAGTACACTTGAAGATTTATAATGATATGCATGTTTTGTTTAATAGGTAATGTTATTTAGTCTTAAAGAAATTATGTATTTTCCAGAAACAGTTATCTTGCTCCTCGTGTGCACAGCAGGAGTGAGGTCATGGCAAGACACTGTGGACCCCATTCATTATCATGGGGATGAGAGTTTAGAGTGCCAAAAAGAAAAATATTCAGAGAAGTATAGTGATGGCACAGAGTCATCCTGCAAGAAGACAGCAGAGGTGAGAGGAGAGGGAGAATGTGCTGCTTCAAGGGAAAGTGGAATAGTTGGTGAGGCAGACTGTGGCACTTTTGTCAGTGAAGAGAATGACCAGAGTGATTTGGTGATGTTAGGACAAGAAGACCAAGAATTTTCTAGAGAAAATACTGATGCTGTTTTAAAAGAATGTTCTCAGCAAACTTTAGAAACAAGTGCATGTGAGTCATTAGATAGTTCTGTTAACTCACCCAAAGAAGAGGATCATGAGTTACTCCATGAATCATTTGATGCCTGCAAAGATGCTCAACAGCCAGATCTCATTCAGTTAAAGGATGAGGGGGATAAACTTGAAGATAATGATGACTTGCCAGGGACAGATGATCTCACCAACAAGGAACCAGCAAAGGAAGAATTGGATTCTGAACAAGAAAAAGTTCCTCTCAGAGAAATTTTAATGAAACTCAAGGTTAGTATCAGTGGGCAAGAACATTACCTTTTTTTTTTCTCTGGAAATAATAATGACTACCAAAAGCTTCTGGTTTAATTTAATATGTAGGAAATGATAATACAAATGTTAGAATTAGACCATGTTGGTGACTCATTACCTTTAGAAGAGAGGCATTTTCTTTTCTTGGCTAAAAAGAAATCCTGGTAGCTGTGTGGCAGTTTTACAATATCCTCTCCCACTCATTTCAGCCAGAAGGCCTAACAGATGATGAAGATGAGCAGTCATCTGATTACTTGGCATCAGAATCGAGTATGGGGGATGAATCTGAGGTTTGTATTGCATGACATTCAGCAATCTGACACTTATTACTCGGCTAAATCTCTTGGCTTAATATTAAGGTTTGGTATGCAACTTGTGTCTTGAAAAATTAACTTAAAGCATTCATAAATTATTTTCATAAAAAAAACCGCCCACGAAATCGACTACCATAGCAGTTCAGATATGATCACAGCAATATATGCTAACCAGAGGTGGGCAAGTGCAGTACTTAGTGCAGTAGTGCGGTAGTACTGCATCACAAAAAAGTACCACACTTCCGCAAACTTTCTGAAAATACCGCACTACCGTGGACCGCACTAAAAAATCCTGCGGTACTTTTTGCGGTAGCCTACTTATTTTTTATTTTTTATTTATTTTTTACAACAAAGGAGACAGCTCAAGGGCACAAAAAAAGAAAACAATAATAAAAAAAAGCCCGCTACTCACTGCTCCCAAAAAAGAATCAAAAGAGATGGCCGAAAGAAAGGTCAATTTCGGGAGGAGAGGTGTCCCGATACCCTCCTCTTGAAAGAGTTCAAGTCGTAGGCAGGAGGAAATACAGATGAAGGAAGATTGTTCCAGAGTTTACCAGCGTAAGGGATGAAAGAGTGAAGATGCTGGTTAACTCTTGCCTAAGGGGTTTGGACAGTATAGGGATGAGCAGGAGTGGAAAGTCGTGTGCAGCGGGGCCGTGGGAGGGGGGGAGGCATGCTGTTAGCAAGTTCAGAAGAGCAGTCAGCATGGAAATATCGATAGAAGATAGAGAGGCAACATCA
Source organism: Eriocheir sinensis (assembly GCF_024679095.1). Taxonomy (NCBI): domain Eukaryota; kingdom Metazoa; phylum Arthropoda; class Malacostraca; order Decapoda; family Varunidae; genus Eriocheir; species Eriocheir sinensis. The sequence goes on from NC_066512.1 coordinate 6,654,945, forward strand.
CGGTGGAATTTAAGAAGTAGAAGACTATTAGTAGGAGGAGGAGAGCTGATGAGACGAAGAGCCTTAGACTCCACTCTTGTCCAGAAGAGCTGTGTGAGTGGAGCCTCCCCACACGTGAGATGCATACTCCATACGAGGGCGGACAAGGCCCCTGTATATGGATAGCAACTGCGCGGGTGAGAAGAACTGGCGGAGACGATACAGAACGCCCAACCTCGAGGAAGCTGATTTAGCGAGAGAGGAGATGTGAAGTTTCATGTTGAGATTTTGAATTAAGGATAGACCAAGGATGTTTAGTGTTGAAGGCGGTGACAGCTAAGTGTTGTCGAAGAATAGGGGATAGGTGTTTGGAAGATTGTGTCGAGTTGATAGGTGGAGAAATTGAGTTTTTGAGGCATTGAAGGACACAAGGTTCCTTCTGCCCCAATCGGAAATGATAGCAAGGTCTGAGGTTAAGCGTTCTGCAGCCTCCAGTCTGGAGTCGTGTACTTCCTGTTGAGAGGGTCTTCTATTGAAAGAAGTTGAATAATGCAGAGTGGAGTCGTCAGCGTATGAGTGGACAGGACAGTTTGTTATGGAAAGAAGATCATTGATGAATAACAGGAGAGAGTGGGTGATAGGACAGAGCCCTGTGGAACACCACTGTTGATAGGTTTAGGGGAAGACAAGTGACCATCTACCACCGCAGAGATAGAACGGCCAGAAAGGAAACTGGAGATAAAGGAACAGAGAGAGGGATAGAATCCGAAAGAGGGCAGTTTAGAAAGCAAAGACTTGTGCCAGACTCTATCGAAGGCTTTCGATATGTCTAGCGCAACAGAGAAAGTTTCACCGAAACGGCTAAGAGAGAATGACCAAGAGTCAGTTAAGAGAGCAAGAAGATCGCCAGTAGAACATCCCTTGCGGAATCCATACTGGTGATCAGATAGAAGGTTAGAAGTGGAAAGGTGCTTTTGAATCTTCTGGTTAAGGATTGATTCAAAAGCTTTAGATAGACAGGAAAGTAAAGCTATAGGGCGGTAGTTTGAGGGATTGGAACGGTCACGCTTCTTAGGCATAGGCTGTACAAAGGCATACTTCCAGCAGAAAGGAAAGATAGATGTTGATAGGCAGAGACAAAAGAGTTTGACCAGGCAGGGTGTCAGTACGGAAGCACGGTTTTTAAGGACAATAGGAGGCACTCCAACAGGTCCATAAGCCTTCTGAGAGTTGAGGCCAGAGTGGGCATAGAAAGCATCATTTGGAAGAATCTTAATAACAGGCATAAAGGAGTCAGAGGGGGGATGAGTAGGAGGAATATGCCCAGAATCGTCCAGGGTGGAGTTCTTACAGAAAGTTTGAGTGAAGAGTTCAGCCTTAGAGACAGATGAGACGGCAGTGCTGCCGTCAGGGTTAAGGAGAGGAGGGAAAGAGGAAGAAGTGAAATTGGAGGAGATATTTTTGGCTAGATGCCAGAAGTCACAGGAAGAATTAGAAGAAGCAAGATGTTGACCTTTTCTATTAATGAAAGAAGTTTTGGTAAGTCGGAGAATAGATTTGGCACGATTCCGGGCTGAAATGTAAAGATCAAAGTTAGCGGGAGTTCAAAGGCTCTGGAACCTTTTGTGAGCTGCCTCTCTATCTTTAATAGCACGAGAACAAGCATGATTAAACCAAGGCTTTTTAGCATGAGGAGTAGAGAAAGTACGTGGAATGTATGCCTCCATTCCAGAGACAATCACCTCTGTGATGCGCTGAGCACACACAGAGGGGTCTCTCTCCTGGAAGCATTAATCATTCCACGGGAAATCGGAAAAGTACATCCTCAGGTCGTCCCACCGAGGTGAAGCAAAATGCCAGAAGCATCGCCTCTTCGGTGAGGCCAGAGGATGTACAGGAGCGATAGGACAGGATACAGAAATAAGGTTATGATCAGAGGAGCCCAACGGAGAGAACAGTTTGACAGAGTAAGCAGAAGGATTAGAGGTAAGGAAGAGGTCTAGAATGTTGGGCCTGTCTCCAAGACGGTCGGGAATACGTGTAGGGTGCTGAACCAACTGCTCTAGGTCGTTGAGGAGAGCAAAGTTGTAGGCTTGTTCACCAGGCTGGTCAGTGAAAGAGAATGAAAGCCAAAGCTGGTGGTGAACATTGAAATCTCCCAAGATGGAGATTTCAGCAAAAGGAGAGTGAGTCAAGATGTGCTCCACTTTAGAGCTCAAATAGTCAAAGAATTTTACGTAGTTAGTAGAGTTAGGCGAGAGATAAACAGCACAGATGTATTTAGTAATAGAATGACAATGAAGTCTTAGCCAGATGGTGGAAAATTCAGAAGAGTCAAGGTTGTGGGCATGAGAGCAAGTGATGTCGTTGTGCACGTAGGCGCAACATCCAGCTTTAGATTGAAATTTAGGATAGAGATAGTAGGAGGGAACAGAGTAGAGGTTGCTGTCAGTAGCCTCAGAAACCTGTGTTTCGGTGAGGAAGAGAAGGTAAGATTTAGAGGAGGAGAGATGGTGTTCCACAGAATGAAAATTAGAACAAAGACTGCGAATGTTGCAGAAATTGATAAGGAGGAGGTTTGAGGAGTTATCAGGACACCTGTCAAGTCGGCAGCCAGAAGGGGAGCCCTCCCTGGGGGAATTTATGGTCCCCCCCCAGGCAGGGACTCCGAGGTGGTGTTTTCGTCAGCCATTTTGAATTTTGAATTTTGGGAAAAGGTGTGTGTGTTGTGTGAATGTAGTGTCGTGTAGAAAGAGAGAGGAACTGTCTTTAGAGAGCATGCTGAACTGCTCTCTGGTGTTGATGAGACAAAAGGGAAACGGTTAGTGAGGACATGGGAAGGGTCTTTGAAGGGCTTCAGCACCCTCCTCACTTCCCATATATCCTCACCGGGAGTAGCTCACGCCCGTTCAGTAGGTGTCTTCCTACCTACTCCTGACAAAGACATTTGCAGCGCGGCATGCTCACAGATTATATATATTTTTTTTTACTGTGAATCAGACTCAATCAGTCAATCGGTATCTGTCATTAGAATCAGTGATTCAGTCATTCTGACTCTTCAGTTATTATTTAAAATTAAATACTAAATGAATAACTCAGAGTAAATCTGTCACTCAACCCAAGGCGGCGTGCCATGACTGCCTCCGACAATGACTGTACATTAGGGTTGCTCATTTTTCCCAGTTTTGGAAAATCGTGGGTGGTTTTTTTTCCCATTATTTTGTTACTCCTAAATCCATTGGTGCCAGAATTAATGAAATCTAACATGTTCTACGGGTCACGAATCGAAATAACAAAAATGGGTTTTCGCGGAAAAACGTCTAAACTTGGGCCTTTTCTCCCATAGATCAGTAATCGCGTTGCTGATCACTACTTAACCCCAATGACTGGCTAGAGCAGCTATTCAGCTTTCTCTTGACACCCATTTCGATCACATGCAGCACTTAGTTGAGCTAGGTCAGGTCAAATGCTTCACCTGCGTTAACTCACAGTCAGCACGGTCAACTCACACAGCTTCATCAGAGCAGACTTGCTGAAGCTACTGATCTGCTTCCGATGCTTCTCCACAAGCTGCATGACATCCTGCAGTTGCTGCTCATCCTTCGTGACTGAACCAATGAAGTCCTGCATCAGCTTGATTCCTCTTTCGGCCACGTCATTGGTTACCTTCAGGCTTCTTGAGAACTCTTTCAGCTTGATGAACTCTTCATCTTCCTCCCACTCTTCTGCCGGTGACGTCAGCCATGCTGTGCCACACATATGACGCTCCTTGAATATCATCCATGAACGCTCGTAGATCAGGTCGGAAAGCCGTGTAGCCTGTTGGATGACCATGTCGTCATTAGTGTAGTCTTTTGTCTATTCCAGGCAGCTCTGCTTGGTCGCCATCTCCTCTTTCTCTGCCGCACTCAGCTTCTCGCTGCACAGCGACAGAACGACCGTCTGTGGCCTTAGATACCACAGGTGGCGGCTCGCGACCACCAGCGCTGCATCAGCCACCTCACAGTCCACGGCCCTGTAGTGGAGGAGTTCATGATGCAGTTGCAGGTCATTCACAGGCGCATCCTCGGCTACTGGTGACTTCAGCCATGCCGATGTGTACAGCAGAGACACGAAAGTTGCCATCCTATGCAGCGATTATGTTGGCCTATAACACGCACCAAGCAAACACACTTACCTCGTTATTGGATATCCGAGGTGGTCGGCGAGTTCCTTTAATTGGAGAATGCGACGTGGGAGCTGTACCATCACATAAGGGTGCTTCGACGTGTATCTTCCAGGTCGTATCGCTGTATCAGGATCAGTGTCTTTTTGAGGATCAGTCTCTTTCTCTGTTTCTTCTTCGGTTGATGCGTCAGCCACCACGGAGGTTTGAGGCCTCGAATCACTGCTGCTTGGTTCACAGGCTGTGAACTTTCCCTGTTTGGACCTTTGCTTCTCGACTCGTGCTTCCTGCTGTCTCTTCTTGGCTTTGAAAATCTTATCGTTACCGCTCGTGAACACCTTTCTTTCTCCGCGTTGGTCGTGACAGAAGGCGATATTTTGTTTGTTGGCCGGCGTGAGCAGCCGGTTCCTCTCGATGTCCTCGATGGCGTCCAGTGCCCCGATGTCCCACAACAGGTTGAGTTCTGACTTAAACTTTTGAACCTTGTCCTTTGCAGCTCTGCCCTGGCTCCTCTGTAGACTTCTCCATTGCTCCCATAACCTCGTCAGCTTCTCCTGGCACCCTACCCTCTCTCCGAGATAATTTTGATGCGAGATAATTTCCAGAGCGTGAGTTCGTTTCTCACCGCTTCTTTGAACGCCTCCTGTCTGTCACCAGATTCCTTCACTGCGTGAAAGAAGGACTTGAGAACCTGGCGTGTCATCGGGAGTTTACTGCCTCCAATCGAGGAAGTTGGCTGACCAACTAGATAGGTTTCCGTGGCGGAATGGGTAGTGGGCGTCATTGGCCTGACATTCCCCTTAGCATCCTTCCTTGACTGCGACTCACTCCCTTCCATGTTTGTATGTGAATTGGTTGGCTCTGTAGGAAAAACCCTTTTGTAAGAAAGCAAAACATGATAAACATAAGGGTCACATAAGAGCAATCTAATCAACTGGTGATTCATGAGTGAAGTAGTCCAAATTTAGCCAGTTTTCACTTTGGATTCGTGACCCCTAGAAATTGTTCGACTTTGTTACTTTTGTCAACGGTGGATTCAGAACAGACCAAATAATGGGAAAAACAACCCCCACTTAAAATAAGCATTCCTTGCCCCAAAATGAAGTAGTCCAAATTTAGCCAGTTTTCTGCAAAAACTGAAGTTTTCACTTTGGATTCGCTACCCCTAGAAATTGTTCAATTTCATTACTTTTGTCAACGGTGGATTCAGAACAGACCAAATAATGGGAAAAACTACCCCCACTTAAAATCAGCATTCCTTGCTCAAAAATGAACAACCCTACTCTACATGGCAGTGTGCAACAGTACAAACAAGCAATAACATGATTGCCGCTAAATCTCATGTCCCGTACAAATTTTTCTTTGATGCATAACATAGACCATAGTACATACCACATTTGTTTGTAACTTCATTGTAACTTCTCTATTTTATCATTCTCTCTCTCTCTCTCTCTCTCTCTCTCTCTCTCTCTCTCTCTCTCTCTCTCTCTCTCTCTCTCTCTCTCTCTCTCTCTCTCTCTCTCTCTCTCTCTCTCTCTCTCTCTTCAATGTAGCCAAGACCGATATTGTTTGATTATAATAACAATAATAGTAACAATAATAATTTTAATAATAATAATAATAATAATTTATTATTATTATTATTATTATTATTATTATTATTGTTATCATCATCTCGTTGAAATTTCCACGTGATTTCTTCGCTGAGGCCTGAGACGCCAGTGCTTAGAGCTTTCCCACGGTCGAGGTCTCGCTATTACCATTTGGAGTTGATGTGTTTTTTCTTAATATGTTGGAGAGTTTGAATAATGTTTCACTATTCCCGTCATGACTTTTCTATATTAGTAATCTTTCGTTTTCGCTCAAACATCGGAGAATTCCTCCCCTTCCTACCCTCCTCCCCTTCCCCTTCACTCCCCCATATCCTCCCTACCATTCCTCCCTGGCTAGTGCTACTGCAGCTGTCGCACCACCCTTCCTTCCTTCCTTCCTTCCTTGCCACCCCCCACTTCCTCCTTTCTCACATGATGCTGATCTCCTCCTCCCCCTTCCCTGTCCTCTCCTTCCTCCCTTGGAAAGTTACATTCCCTTCCCTCCCCTTCCTCCCCTTCCCATCAATGGATAGCCAGGATAGGCACTGAAGTATTTTTTATATTGACTAGTGACTACCACTACTGCAGTACCTCTCACTGAGTACCACACTGGGAAAGACAAAAAATAGGATCGCACTACCGCAACCACACTACTGCAACCGCACTACTGACTTTTCAGTACCGCGCCCTCCTCTGGTGCTAACCTCTAAGAGTAATCATAGAATTTAGCATATTCTCATCCATTCAAGAGGAAGTGTCATCATTTGAATATTTTGTTTGAATAGGAAGCTTCTTCTCAAGCTTCACAGTACATTTGTAAAAGAAATCTTCAAAAGGATGTTATTCACTTTAGTTGTGGGCCATTTCCTTAGGTTGAAGAAGAAGCACTTGTCTCATCTGGGTCTTCAGAAAAACAAGAGCAGAATCTTGACAGCAATGGGACAAAGGGCACCATTGATGGGAATGGTGCCAACAGCTCTGCAGGAAGCAAAAAGGCAGTGTGCTTGGAGCTTAATGTCACAACAGAGACCATCATTGATGTAGAGGTATGAGAAAAAAGTTTATCATGCATAATTAGTTTAATTTGGTTCAATAAAATTGTAATTCTTTCATTTGATTGGCATGCGTTAGTTTCATTATTATTATTTTTTATTGCCAGTTTCTTTTAAAAATCTTTCCTTGTTTGATTCAATCCTGCCATTTTGAGTGACTTTTGTTTAGATTTAGCATCAAAGCTAATTACAGATAGCTAAGAACATTGAAATTTTCATCTTCATTTATTGAAAGAGCACACTTTTCAGGAGACAGCTAAGTCTTTTCAATAAAACCTAGTATTTAGTTTTTGCAAATGTCTTCATTATCATTGTCATTATCAGTGTTAATTGACCACTGACTAGGCTTTTAAATGCACGATAATAGTGAGTCAAATTTCTGTTTCAGGTTATTAATGCAACTGCACTCTTGAAGCTGCTGCAGGTGGACCCTAATGTGACAAGCAGGTCATCCAGTGGACCATGCTTCCTCGTTTACTTCTTCAGCCCATATTGCCCATTTTCTATCATGGGCTCACCCTATGTAAATGCTCTGGCTCGCTCATTGCCCAACATTCCCATATTTGGCCTTGACAGTATTGAACATCACAGGTAAGTGTGAGTGCAGGGAAGATAAGCAAATTTAGTTGTAATTTTATTTATTTATTTATTTATTTATTTTTACAACAAAGGAGGCAGCTCAAGGGCACAAAAAAAGGAAACATTAATAAAAAAAGCCCACTACTCGCTGCTCCTAAAAAAGAATCAAAAGAGGTGGCCAAAAGAGAGGTCAATTTTGGGAGGAGAGGTGTCCTGATACCCTTCTCTTGAAAGAGTTCAAGTCGTAGGCAGGAGAAATTACTGATGAAAGAAGATTGTTCCAGAGTTTACCAGCGTGAAGGATGAAAGAGTGAAGATGCTGGTTAACTCTTGCATAAGGGGTTTGGACAGTATAGGGATGAGCATGAGCAGAAAGTCGTGTGCAGCGGGGCCGCGGGATGGGGGGAGGCATGCAGTTAGCAAGTTCATAAGAGCAGTCAGCGTGGAAATATCGATAGAAGATAGAAAGAGAGGCAACATCGCGACGGAATTTAAGAGGTAGAAGACTATCAGTAGGAGGAGGAGAGCTGATGAGACGAAGAGCCTTAGACTCCACTCTGTCCAGAAGAGCTGTGTGAGTGGAGCCCCCCCACACGTGAGATGCATACTCCATACAAGGGCAGTGGCTGAGTCGTCAGAGTAACGGCCCCGTGTTCAGGAGGACGCGAGTTCAATCCCCGCCCGGTGCCACCAAGCTGGGATTTTTCAGCCGCCGCCAAGTGGCTTAAAACTACCCACATGCTGTCCAGAAGACCACCTATCAACCCGGACTCTAGATTCTAGGATCAAAGATGAGCTCTGGGAGGGCAGCATGAGCCAATGCAAGATGGCGCCACTATAAACACTCGCCTGCGCCAGAACAGGCTGGGCCGACCATCAGGACCCACCGGAAAGAAGCCTTGGATCGACCATCAGGATCCACCAGGTAGAAGCCTACCGGCGCAATAGGCCGAAAAAAAAAAAAAAAAAAAAAAAGGCCCTGCGCGGGGGAGAAGAACTGGCGGAGACGATTCAGAACGCCCAACCTCGAGGAAGCTGATTTAGCGAGAGAGGAGATGTGAAGTTTCAAGTTAAGATTTTGAGTTAAGGATAGACTGAGGATGTTTAGTGTTGAAGATGGTGATAGCTGAGTGTTGTCGAAAAATAGGGGAGAATAATTGAGTTTTTGAGGCATTGAAGGACACAAGGTTCCTTCTGCCCCAATCGGAAATGATAGCAAGTTCTGAGGTTAAGCGTTCTGCAGCCTCCAGTCTGGAGTCGTGTACTTCCTGTTGAGATGGTCTTCTATTGAAAGAAGTTGAATAATACAGAGTGGAGTTGTTGGCGTATGAGTGGACAGGACAGTTTGTTATGGAAAGAAGATCATTGATGAATAACAGGAAGAGAGTGGGTGATAGGACAGAGCCCTGTGGAACACCACTGTTGATAGGTTTAGGGGAAGAACAGTGACCTATCTACCACCGCAGAGATAGAACGGCCGGAAAGGAAACTAGAGATAAAACAACAGAGAGAGGGATAGAATCTGAAAGAGGGCAGTTTAGAAAGCAAAGACTTGTGCCAGACTCTATCGAAGGCTTTCGATATGTCTAGCACAACAGAGAAAGTTTCACTGAAACAGCTAAGAGAGGATGACCAAGAGTCAGTTAAGAGAGCAAGAAGATCGCCAGTGGAACGCCCCTTGCGGAACCCATACTGGTGATCAGATAGAAGGCTAGAAGTGGAAAGGTGCTTTTGAATCTTCTGGTTAAAGATTGATTCAAAAGCTTTAGATAGACAGGAAAGTAAAGCTATAGGGCGGTAGTTTGAGGGATTGGAACGGTCACCCTTCTTAGGCACAGGCTGTACAAAGGCATACTTCCAGCAGGAAGGAAAGGTAGATGTTGATAGGCAGAGACAAAAGAGTTTGACCAGGCAGGGTGTCAGCACGGAAGCACAGTTTATAAGGACAATAGGAGGCACTCCATCAGGTCCATAAGCCTTCTGAGAGTTGAGGCCAGAGAGGGCATAGAAAGCATCATTTGGAAGAATCTTAATAACAGGCATAAAGGAGTCAGAGGGGGGATGAGTGTTATATAGATCTTGAATATTAATTACACAATCTGTCAATGAGCTCTTATACATTTTATTATTTTAACCCGTACAGTCGAACCCTCAACACAAAAGTTTACAGTGTTGTAAGTTTTTTTTTTTTTTTTTTCTGCATAAACAGGTAGTGCTTAACCAAAAAGTTAGGAAATAACAATGATCTGATTCATATCTGCTTAAAACATTTTGGGTGACTGGCCTCCATCCTTCCCGCTGCAGAAGTCGATGTTGGTGAGCTGTCATAACAATTATCTCATAAGCTTGTAACCATAGTTACATCATTCAATAATGCAAATACTTGATAATACCCCATCCCCAACCATCAAGACTCCCCAAACATCCTGTACACTCTTATAACCCCCCACCCCACCAGACATCTACCTATGGTATTTCCACAAGAAACTGGTGGGTAGGGTAGTGGCGGCTGCGGGGTCAGCCCGGCCCCGCACCTTGCCACACACTCTCAACACCTCTCGCTTCCTCACATATGTCAGCTATTTACTACCTTTAACCCTTTCCTTGCGCATGGTGTGGATGCGACTATCCCCTCAGGCGCAGTCAGGCAGCCCAATGGGGGGGTCTCTTTTAACCTCTGTATCTCAAAAACTATTCATCACAGCTAAAAACCAAAAACACCATTGGAAAGAGGAGGTCCAGATCTATAGGAGTTGGTTATGTATGCCTCTCTTGCGAACATACATGCACGTTCAGGGAGTGTTGAAAGTTAACACTCACGTTGGTGCGTGCGGGATGATCAGCCATATTGAGAGAACTGCGGACATCTCTCCTTCAGATTCTGGCAAAAGAGTGTTGCCAACTGCAATATTTACAACTATTTGGTCAAAGAATCAGTCAGGTGATAGGTGAAGCTATGCAAAAATGCCGCTATATTGAGCAAGAACATCCACCAGTTACTCGTCAGTAGATTTGCCGTGCTGGGCTGATATGATTTTCCACCAAATTTACTGAAGAACCCACTCAATTGGCAATCCTGTGTTTTGAGAATTAGTGTTGGAACACTTTCATACATGGGAGATTTGAGTGCGGGTGGAGCTCGCAGTGAGCGTTTAGCACCACCAGCAAATACGCCTAACGCTCGCTGCGAGTGTTTAGCAATGAAAGGGTTAAATGAATTTTATTAAATAATTGGATAATCCAATAAGGTCATATAGTGTTAAGATTGTTTAATTTTTAGGATAATAACAAAGATTTTGTATAAATACCAAGACATTTGACAATGTTGGAATACAGCATTGTCAAGTGTCATGTTATTTATACAAAATCTTTCTTATTATCCTAAAAACAAAACAATCTTAATACTATATGACCTTATTGGATTATCTAATTATTTAATTAAATTTATTTAAAGGTAGTAAATAGCTGACATATGAAAGGAAGTGAGGGGTGTTGAGAGTGTGTGGCAAGGTGCAGGGCCGGGCTGACCCCGCAGCCACCACTACCCCACCCACCAGTTTCTCATGGAAATACTATAAGTGTGGCAGTGTGAAAATAATGCTTCCCCACAAACCTAAAGCCCCTTCTTAGTTCCCAGAGCCTTACTACCTGACCATCTCCTTCCCAGTACCATCCTCTATAACAGGCCTTTCTGCACTGCTACACAGGCCCAGAATCACATTGATAGGCCTGAAAAAACTTGCCGAGTCATCCTAATATGAGGTAAGACACCTCCTATCCTCCTGGCCCATGGGAAACAAACACATAATATTTACACAGACGATGCTCCATTGACCAGCATGTACATGCGTAAATTTTTATGCACCTGAAGCTTTAAGGGTTAACCAAACATCCTTAACCCTTAAATGACAGCCTTTATTATTTAATCAAACCCGCCACAGTCCACACAGACAGTCATCGTTTATTTAATCAGACTCTTGCATTCCACTACTTTGAATGTATGGCTCTAATTTTGTTAGTTCTTTGACTTGCCAAATTGTCTGCCAGCATATCTGACTGTCATGGATTTGAGGTATGGTCATTAGGGCCGTATTCTTAAATCAAACTTCTGTAACCACAGTCCCCACACATTCGACAATGATATTCTTAAACAACCATCATGCCCGTGGCTACCACAGTTCTGACAGTCATGAAGGGTGTATTCTGATACGCCACCTCTGGGACCGTGGTACCGATCAAAGCACCAAACTGTCAGGAGACTTTGTCGGGTCTGTCACCCCTTCTCACAAATATTGTGGGGCGTGTTATTTTGTCCCTGATTTGCATGTTCACAATGTCTTTGAGGATACTAGACGTTCAGAACACTTCTTCTACTCTTCCCGAAGTGTTAAGAGCAAGTTGAGTAAAAAGCAGTGCCCCATATTCATCAAAACGAGCAAAGAAGAGAGATCGTCTTCGCTACCCCACCAGGGGGCGCAAGCCCTCCTGGACCCCCCACAGATCCCAACGTGATACTAATAATCTATACTCCGCCGGTAAAACTACACAAGTACAACAATATATGAGACCTTAGAAAGAAAATTATTCTCTTGGGGTTAAAATTAAATAAATAGTGATGGGTTGAAGTTAAATAATCATTCCGTCATGTTTATAACACATTGTACATATAGCTTCCATTATTTGCAGTGGCTATGAAATGAGTACTAAAATAAACAATTCCATCTTATAGAGAAAAGCCTCCTGAACAAAATGGTGTATACAGATTTTTCTTTCGGTTACTTTTATTTTACTTTTTTTTTTTTTTTTTTTTTTTTTTATTTTTTTATTTTTCGTAGAAATCGAAAATTGTTTTTTTTTTTGAATGGAGTTAAAAAAAAGTTATATTTTTTTAAATTATTTATTTCTATGAAATACTTTTATTGTTTTTTTTTTATTTTTTTTATCTTTATCATACACATACATTGGGTTAGGTTGTTATTGGGTTAGAGGTAGGTTAGTTTAGGTTAGTAGTTTAGGTGGTTTTAGTTGAGGTTAGGAGGTTAGGTTAGTTTAGGTTAGGTTTAGGGGTTAGGTTAGGTTAGGTTAGCTGATTTGAGACCTGAGAGGAAAAAAGAAAATAGCATTTCTTCAGTATTATATAAATATATAAAGTTGAATAACTTAACTTTTACCTGGTGGTTTAAAAAAAAAAAAATTCATTTTTTAAGTTCTACGAAAAAAAAAAAAAAAAAAAAAATAAAAAAAAAAAAAATCGATAGTTCGTATAAACGGAAAGATCCCAGATTTTTCATAAAACGCCAAATAAGTGAAGCACAGAACTATTTATAAAAACATTTCACATTATCCATTGTTTGCTTCGACGGGGGTGGGGTGCGAGGCTATACTGGTTTGCGGCAGTTTGCGGGCCTCGTTGCCATGACAACCCTTGCCTCGCCTTGCTTTTCGTGTGGCCACAGAAACTCCCCTTGCCGCTCTCGCTTTAGCTAGCTTTCTCGCTCCCTGTGTCGCCACGGCCTCATCAGCCAGTGGCATTGTAGAGTGATGCTATAGTTTCCCTAGCCTCCTTTTTCTTTTTTATCATTGCATGATCCGTTCTTCTGTCAAGTACTACTGCTCGGTGTCTCTACAAGCTCCAGAAGTAGAGCAACTTCATTTTGGGATGAATATCGCTTAGTTTCCTCCATTGTTGACTTGAACACAGCGTGCAGGGTATCAGGTGCAGTCGGCGTTTTGACCGTCTGAACGTTGAGATGGACCAAACAACAAGGGACATTGTTACCAATTAAATTTTCTCGCGCTGCCAGTGTTACCAAATCCCACCAGACAAATCCGAGTGTTTAAGAATATGCAAATTGTGACAACCCGAACATTAGTGTGCGTTGGGACTGTCATTGTCATTGCCGATTTCGTGAGATTTAAGAATATGGCCCTTAGTCCTAAATGAGCTGTCATGGAGCCCACACCTAGCACCTCAGGAAAGCACTGAGAAGCACAGTGACCCCATCAGGAGAAAAGGACAGGATAGAAAGTGAAGATTATTTTGAGTACAATGATAGCAATAATGAATACATTGTGAGCAGTAACACAGTAGTGAGAGTGATTTAGAGAGTGGCAATGTTACTTCACCATCTGTACTGTGCTCTACCTCAGAAAGTGCTCCCATCACTACAGTGCATAGTGTACATGAAGGCATGTGTTACCCCAACTGAAACACGCAGCTTGAGGAGGACTAAGAGTAAATGAGCAAAGCAGATGTTGCCTAAATTATTTCATTGTAAAGAACAGTTCATATTACTGACATTCAAATATGAGAGGAAAAGAAAGTGTGAAGCATGCCGCCACCATCACCAGCCTGTGTTGACATGCTGTGGCGGAAACCCTCTCTAATCTATGCAGAGCAGTGTTTTGTTCCAGCGGCTCACACCTTAGCTACATTTCACACCCTCTAGTGAGTCTATTACACAATGTATCACAATTTTAATTTCAACGCTGTGTTCAGTGAGTTAAGACACTTCATACAATGTGAATAAAAAAAATATAAAAAATAGCAGCTGTTTTTACCCGTATCTCAGGACTATTCGATGAAAACAATACTTAAGGGTTAAAAAGAAATACACCTGTTTATGTTTGCAGGTTCTCTACAGTACCGTCCCGAGTTTCGTGCTTGCTTCGTTCCGAGGGTATAGCGCTAAACTTAATGATCACAAAACTCAGGGTATTGACAACACTGGAAAAGCACTTATTTGTTCCAACCCGTGGAGAAGCTGACTTTTTTTTCCACTTTACTCCCTTGTTATCTCAAAATACGTACCTTGGAAAAAGAAAGAAAATGGGAAGAGAGAACGGGTCATTTTGAAAACGCAGTTGAAGGCAGCTGCCTTACAACTGGCTGACAGTTCTGAAAACACGCTTGTGATTCACTGAGTCCTGATGACGTCATCACTAGCACTCACCCAATCAGCGGCCTCACTGCCTTAAGGCGGTGTCACACTGGCCTTTTTCCTCCAACCGTTGGGGCTACAGGCAATGCCCGTTCACCCAACCAGGAGCGAGTTAATTGTCGATTGTCCATAAGCTGGTGTCACACTGAGCCATTTTCCTCCCACCGCGTTGGCGGTAGGGACAACCAGCAACTCCAACTTTTCCAGGAGTGCGTCACACACGGCCAAGGTCGGTTGCTTGTATCCACATCCACAATGTAAACAAAGCATTTGCCCTGTATCGACATGGCGCCGTCTGCTCAAGTAAGGGCCGTTTGCTGCTTGTGCTTCCGTTATCAAGGTTATGGACTCGTTGCTGCATTTAAATGGAAGGAAAAAGTGGTTGTGGGTGTGGCATGTCTGTGGTTCCTCCATGCCAGAAGTTCTCATTGTCACCAGTGCGCGTATGCGGCCAACCCACCCACCTAGATTCTGCCCACATAAACATGTGGATTGAGTAACAACAAACACACACACACACACACATGATTGGAAGAGAGTGAACATAGTACCAATTTTTAAGGGAGGAAAGAAAGAGGGCCCATTAAATTACAGACTGGTATTACTCACTAGTGTGGTTGTGAAGATATGCGAGAGGCTGGTTAAAAACAGGTGGTCGGATTTCTTAGAAAGTGAGAAAATTATCTCGGATTGCTAGTTTGGATTCAGGAGAGGGAGATCTTATGTCACCAACTTGTTGTGTTATTACTCAAGGGTGACACATTTAATACAAGAGAGAGAAGGCTGGGGGGATGGAGTGTACCTGGATTTGAAAAAGGCTTTCGACAAAGTACCACACAGAAGACTAATTTGGAAAATTAAAAATAGGGGTGGAGTGGGTGATGGACTGATTAAATGGCTGGAGGACTTCCTAACTAACAGGGAAATGAGGACGATAATCAGGGACAAGGTTTCCAACTGGTGCCCTGTGATGAGTGGGGTCCCACAAGGTTCGGTGTTGGAGCCAATAATGTTTGCTGTTTATATAAATGATATAGTGGACGGAGTGACCAGCTATGTGAGTTTGTTTGCAGATGATGCAAAGCTATTGAGACGAGTGAATGATGTGAAGGACTGTGAGGCATTGCAGAGGGACCTGGATAAAATATGGGAGTGGAGTGGTACATGGCAGATGGAGTTCAACCTTGGGAAATGTAAAAAAATAGTTTGGTAGGAGTGGAAGAAGATGTGAATATGATTATAAGATGGGAAATGAGATAATATGCAAAGGAGTGGAAGAAAAAGATTTGGGAGTGACTCTCAGAGAACATGGAACGGACAAACATCTACAGGATAACGGGACAAACTATGAATTTGCTGAGGAACATAAGGACAGCATTTGTGTGTTTGGACGAGGAGATGATGAAGAAAATAATAGTTACAGTGATAAGGCCAAGGTTGGAGTATGCAGCAGTGTGTAATGTGTATATTATAATGTACATGTGAATGTGTGAATGTATGTCGCAACGCCATGGCACAGCCGCGCCACAGGATGTGTGCGAGCAGGTTGTGCTTAGGAGGTGCTCCTTGCCATGGGAACGGTGCTGATTCAACAAGCCTGTTGCACCGGATTGCTCCTGCAGCCGCGAGAAGCCGGCAGATTACAGCGGGCGACAGGCGAGAGCAGACGACTGCTCGGGGTGTGCGTACGACTCCTCCACAAAACCTGTAACTATTCTGTAAGACTGTTAATATAGTTAAAACGCCCAAAATAACTGTTTAAATCAACCAGAGAGAGAGAGAGTAAATTAAGTGAGCTCAAAGTGAACTTAGTGGCTCCGCTCGGCCATCACATAATACACCTCACTTAAGTAAAGGCTATTGTGTTATCTCAACCACTTCAACTGGAGAAAGCAGGTAACGGTACACCGGACCTGACGTGAGATAACAGTTCGCGCCTTAAACAAAAACACTTAAAAACATCTAACAAAAACTCATAACAAATGGTCTGGTCTCCTCATGAAAAGAAGAACATAAGAAAGCTGGAAAGAGTGCAGAGAGTGGCAACTAAGATGGTACCGGAACTTAGAGATCGGACTTATGAGGAGAGACTCAATAGCATGGGGCTCACAACCCTGGAGAGAAGAAAAAGAGGAGACCTGATAGCGGTGTACAGGGTGGGGAGCGGAGTGGAGCATTTGGACAGAGAGGACCTGTGTGTGTGGAACGAGAGAGAAACGAGAGGACATGGAAAGAAGTTGAGGGCGACCACGTGTAGGCGAGATGTGAAAAAGTTTTGCTTCCCAAACAGAAGCATTGACCTATGGAATAGGCTGGAGGAGGAGGTGGTTTGTGCAAGAAACATTCATGATTTTAAGGAAAAGTTGGACAAAAGCGGATATGGAGACGAGACAGCGCGAGCGTAGCTCTTTTCCCGTATGTCGCAACTACAGTACCCTCTCAAGTTTTGTGCTATCCGAGTTTAGTGCTTAGTCCTAAATTCTTACCATCACGACTTTCGCGCATTACCGCCACGAGTTTCGCGTTGCTTTGACATATACAGGTCATGTCTACCTACCGTCGGCGTCATGCGTGCTGCCTTAAAAGGCAGTGTCCAACCAGTGGGGCTATGGGCAACCGCAGTTGCCCGTATGCTCAACCAGGAGCGAGTTGTTGGCTGTCCTTATGAATGGAAAACGGTTGTGAGTACAAGCTTGGGTACGTTGTTACCGAACAGCTGCATGTAAACAAACAGACGACAGCAGTGGCTGAGGAGTGAGGAGCAGTGGAAGATGGCCCACCAAGAGACTCGTAAAATGGACTGGCAGAGCTGCTTTGCTTACTACTTGATTTAACAAAATAAGAGAACACCCCGTGCTGTGGAACCACAGTCCAAAAATCTTTTTCTCAAATCTCTGAAAATTGTAGATCTCCTGGTGTTGTTTTCCTTTTCTTCTTCTTCTTTTGACCTGTAATGCATGGCAGCGACGGTGAAAAATAATAGCGAAAAATTGCAAAAGGGCATAGAAAAGCAAAATCAGGGAAAGAAAAGGACAGAAAAACTCTTAAGTTCAGGGTGAAGTGTATAAGTGCTAACTGTTAACCCGTAGGCTTCGGCTATGGGAAAGCCGAGAAGTGCCCAAGAAACGACAAAATTACTCTTCAATTTGAGACTAAGAAAAGAGCATGGAACGTACATCAGAGTACTCCTCTCATAACCATAAAACCGTTGAAAATATTTACTTCTACTCAAACTCCATTCTTTTTGGGTGATGTTTGTTACACAATAAACAGTCACGTGACGCGTGGCATCTAGCCGAGAGTCGCTTGTTGTGTACTATAGAGAATTTGCCAAGTGATCACTGTATGGATAGCTAATTCAGTATGCCATGACCTTACAGCACCACCTATGACAAAAAAGCCCACATCAAGATCACTCACCCACCACATTGACCTAGGGCATTCATGGTGGGTTGCGCTATGCCACCACCCCCTACAATTAGCTCGAATTAGGCGTTTTATGTCGAGCCCTTTTTAGGGTCCACCGTACCACAGCCATGACTCGTGAAAGCCCAAAAAAGGGTCTGCCGACGTTCTCGGGTTAAGTGTATGTTGTGAAGTATAAAAGTGTGGAGAAGGAGGACCTAAGAAGCGATACAAAGCGTTACAGGTCAAAAAAAGAAGAAGGAGGTCCACTGTACACTGGCCGGAGTTGCGAGAAATATCTCCCCGATGAAATTAGTCATTCTGCTGTCCACCATGCATGAGCGCTGTGGGAATACACATCATTAAAAGTATTAATTTGTCTGGTTTTGTTCTAATCTGTCCACCTGTGATCTTTGTGAGCGCTGAGGGAAATATGGAAACAGTTAACAAGTTGAACCTCTCTGCAAGCTATTTTGCGGCAGCGGCAGCGGTTTACGTTCAATAGGCATTGAAAAGTCCATCGTGATATTAGTGATTTCATGATTTTTAACAGAAAGAGTTAGCAGATTATTTCATAACACACAGAAAACTACCAGAAAAATATAGGTTTGGCCAACTGTCCCACGGGTGACCGTGAGTGACCGCCCTTACTTTAGCAGATGACACCATGTGGATCACAAGCGTGTATTCAGAACTGCCAGCCAATTGTAAGGCAGCCGCCTTCAACTGCGGCTTAAAAACTAACTGCTCTTACTTCCTATTTTCTGCCTATTAACAAGGTACATATTTTGAGATAACAAGGGAGTAAAGTGGAAAAAATTGTGATAACAAGGGAGTAAAGTTGGAAAAAGTCATTATTTTCCATGGGTCGGAACCAATAAGCGTTTTTAAATGGATTTCAATACCTCGAGTTTCGCGATCCTTGAGTTTAACGCCATACCTTCGGAATGAAGCAAGCGCGAAACTCGAGAGGGTAATGTAGATAAATACAACTAGGTAAATAAATACACATCAGACTCATCAGGAACCATGGCAGATGTTTCTGTAATACAGAAATGGCATTGGCATTTCCTAGAGTGTGTTAGAACTTATTTGGTGAGTGGTTCATACAAACCAACATACCCAATGGCAAGAAGAGAGCAGTGTTAAAGACGACTGCTCTCTTCTTGCCAAGAGTTAGGTTTGGTTCATGTGAGCCACTCACCAAATATGTTCTAACACACTCAAAGAAATGATGAAATGATTTCTGTTTATCAGAAATATCTGCCAAGGTTCCTAATGAGTCTGGTGTGTGCATGTGTGTGTGTGTGTGTGTGTGTGTTGCTGTTACTTGATCCACATGTTTATGTGAGCGGAGTCTAGGTGGGTGGATTGGCCGCGCATGCGCAGTGGTGACAATGAGAACTTATAGCATGGAGAAACCACATGCAAGCCACATTGGCATGATTATGGCTTCAAGGACGGGAGACAAGGAGTGTTTACCCAAATCTCGTCAGAGAACTGTGCTGTGAAGACAGGTGTTGTGTTCCTCAGCCAATAAATAACCTTCATGAAGTGATTCATGGGTAAATTTACAGGAAATAGCATCCTGCTATTTTCAAAAAACATAACTGTCTAGATGTGCATATGCTGGCTCATGATTTGGGCAGATTTTCGGGGGGCGGCTAGAGGGCATTATAGGTTCATGAGGTGGGGGGGAGTTGGCAAGCAAAGTGAGCATAGCCGTGCTGTCGGGGGATGTGTAAGAACAGCTCTGTTTATCAAGAAGACTTTGTTTGTTTACTTTCGCTTCTGAGCATGCACAGTTCGCAGGAGGACAGCCAGGAACACAATACTGAAAGTCCTACAATTTTCATAGACTGGGAGGAAAAAAAAAAATTGAACTACTGTCCCAAAGCACGGGTGTTTTCTTATCTTGTTAATTAAATAGTAAACAAAGCAGCTTTGCCAGTCCACTTTACAAGTCTCATGGTGGGCCATCTTCCACTACTCTTCACTCCTCAGCCATGGCCATAGTCTGTTTGTTTACATACAGCCACACGGTTGCTCGTACCCACAACTGTTTTACATCCATATGGACAATCGATAACTCACTCCCGGTTGGGCATACGGGCAACCGCAGTTGCCTGTAGCCCCAATGGTTCAAGGAAAACGGCCAGAGTGATACTACCTTTTAAGGCAGTGCGCGTGACGTTAATGGTAGGTAGACGTGACCCGTATATGTCAAAGCAGCGCAAAACATGGAAACATGGAAATGCAGGCAACAGAAAGCCTATTTGCTCATTACAAGGTTGCCCGCTTTGGTGAATTAATCTGCTCGACAACCACTTGGGGCCTGGGGAGCAGATTAAAGCACCTCGGAATTCAGTTTACTCCTGACGTAATGAAATGACAGTCGATTTGATATTTGAAGGAGTTGATGGTATTTGCATTTACTACTTCTGAGAGAAGATTGTTCCAGTGGCAGATGACTCGGTTTGAGAAGAAATTCCTTCCAATGTCTGTGGTACATCGACTCGACTGAATGGGTAAACCATTATTTCTAGTTCTTGAGTTTGTTTGCAGTTCAAAGAATTTGGAGTAATTGGCATTATTGAACTTTTTTAGGTACTTGAAGACTTGAATCATATCCCCTCGTAGGCATCTTTTCTCCAGTATAAAGAGATTGAGTTGCTTGAGTCGTTCCTCGTACGGTTGAGCTCTTAAGGTTGGAATCATTTTCGTGGCGCGTCGTTGAATCCTCTCCAGTAAATTAATGTCCTTTCTGTAATTAGGAGACCAGAACTGTGCTGCATACTCGAGGTGCGGTCTTACCATGGAATTATACAAGGATAGCATCACGTTTGGGGTTTTCCACTCGGAAGTTCCTCGCTTTGAAACCGAGCATAGTGTTGGCTTTGTCATATGCTTTTTTACAGTGATTCGTGAGTTTCAGGTCACTGCTGATAGTGACCCTAAGATCCTTTTCCTCCTGCATCGCCTGCAGAGGTTTCCCATTCATGATGTATGTGTGGTTATTATTTCTGGACCCAATGTGCATGACTTTGCATTTGTCAACATTAAAGGACATTTGCCATTTTTCCGACTATTCAATAATGTGATTGAAGTCTTTCTGAATGATTTCACAGTCGGTCTTTGTGAGGACCTTTCCACCTACCTTGGTGTCATTAGCCAATTTCGATATTGTGGATTTCAGTCCTGATTCTAGGTCATTGATATATATGATAAAGAGAATGGGTCCCAGCACTGACCCTTGAGGCACTCCACTAGTGACTGGAAGCCAATCAGAAGGCTGTCCGTTGAGTAGCACACGTTGTTTTCTGTCGGTGAGCCAATCTCTTATCCACGCGATCAGATTGGCTCCAATGCCCGCTGAGTGCAGTTTCTTAAAGAGTTGCTCGTGCGGTACTTTGTTGAAGGCTTTCTGAAAGTCCAGGTATATAACATCACTGGGGATGTGGTCATCCCAGTTCTTATATATACCTTGGAAGAAATCTAATAGATTCGTTAAGCAGGAGCGCTTTCTTCTGAAGCCATGCTGGGTGTCGGAGATTATATTATTGTCTTCTAGAAACTTGACAAGTTTGTCTCTAATAATTTTTTCGAGTATTTTGCCTGCCGCTGATGTTAAACTTATGGGCCTGTAGTTTAATGCAATGCTTTTGTCTCGGGGTGATAATGCGTGAAAGTCGGGATGGTAAGAATTTAGGACCAAGCGCGAAACTCGAGGATCGCGAAACTCAGGAGGGTACTATACGCAGATTCGCACAGTCATGGATTTTCCCAAATTGCACAAAAGCAGACACAGGAATTTTTGCAGTGCCACTCCAAACATTCACAAATCACTTGTGGACATATCAGCTGCTGCTAAGGAAAGAACAATATATACATGCATAAAGCAGCATAAAATATCATATCACGGTTTACTTATCACGGTCTCGCTGTATCGTGGATTTTTAAATTGTATCATATCGCGGATTTTTCACTATATCGCGGGATTTTGCAGTAAAATAATAATTTTCTGCCAAAAAAATGAAAACGATATAAATCAACGTAAGTAGGAACACACCTAAATAAGCACCTACGTCACCCACCTATTTTTTTTTTTCCCGTCACGGCCTATTGCGCTGTTAGTCTTTCCCCACTTCCTTTCTTCTCCCTCTCCGTCCCCGTATTTTTCTCCTTCCTTCTCATTTCTTTCTTCTTTTCCTTTTCCCTCCCTCCCAGTTTTTCTCTTTTATTCTCTTCCCCTCCCACTCACACCCTTTCTCTCCCCCTCTTTCCTCACCTTTACCTGACCCTCCCTACCTCTCTTTTGATATCTTTCCCTCCCACTCACACCGTTTCTCTCCCCCTCTTTCCTCACCTTTACCTGACCCTCCCTACCTCTCTTTTAATTTCTTTCCCTCCCACTCACACCCTTTCTCCCCCTCTTTCCTCACCTTTACCTGACCCTCCCTACCTCTCTCTTTTAATCTCTTTCCCTCCCACTCACACCCTTTCTCTCCCCCTCTTTCCTCACCTTTACCTGATCCTTCCTACCTCTCTCTTCTTTTCCAATCCCTTGTTTCCTCCGTTCTCATACCCTCTTATTTTTAGTCTTATCTCTCACTCTATCACTCTTCCTCCCTTTCTCCATTAGATTATATGAACACACACACACACACACACACACACACACACACACACACACACACACACACACACACACACACACACACTCTTGCTCGCACACACACACACACACACACACTCTTGCTCGCACACACACACACACACACACACACACACACACACACACACTCGCTCGCACACACACACACACACACACACACACACACACACACACACACACACACACACACACACTCGCTCGCACACACACACACACACACACAGAAGGGGAAATGGGAAGGGTGTGTGGAGGGAGGGGCAGACCTGACCTGACTCTCCCTTCTGCCACTCCCTCCCCACACCCTTCTCATTTCCCCTTCTCTGTGTGTGTGTGTGTACAACTAGGTAACACACACACACACACAGAAGGCGAAGTGGAAAGGGTGTGGGGAGGGAGGGGCGGAAGTGAGAGTCAGGTCATGTCCTGACTGAAGCCCTGACCTGACTCTCCCTCAGGACCTTACCTGACTCTCCCTCAGGACTTCACCTGACTCTCCCTCAGGACCTGATATGACTCTCCCCACTGTCCCTCCCTCCCCACACCCTTCTTGTTTTCATCCTCTTTATCTCTCCCTGTTTCCTGCACTACTTTTTCTTGTTCTCCCTTCTTACATCCTCTATCGGTATTTTTTTCATGACTCACTCTGTCCCTCTCCTCCCTTTCCCCTTCCGAATTTACCTAATTGTGATATAAAAGAAGTGAGCTACGCTCATATTGTCCTTTCTCTGAGTATTCTTCCGCCTCGCTAAACTAAGTCCTGTGCGAAGTTTGTATATATGAAGCAAATGTCGAAAGTCGAAACAAAAATTATAGAATCATTTATCGGGACCGCGTCGTAACAACAAAACGTCGTAGGAAGTGTTTATAAGAGTCTGGGAGAGGTCAATAGGAGTGTGGGAAAGATTTGTAAGAGTGTGGGGAGGGTTTATAAAGCCTTAAAATATATATAAATAATAAAAAAAATATAAGGTCGCTACTTCGTGGATTTTCCTGTCGCGGGGGGTTCTGGAACCTGACCCCCGCGATAAAAGAGGGATTACTGTATAGCACCATTCATCATATATATGTACTATAAACGGCATTGTACTGCATTTCCCGCCATATAAGACGCACTTTTTTTCAAAAAAGAACTTTCGAAATATTACCCTGCATCTTATACCCCGATGGTTAGGTTTTCGTAGAACTAGGGGTTATTGTTAATGGTACGAGGCCAACACCCGAAACACCTCCATTTGACACCAAAGTTCCCAAATGTTCCCAGATTGAAATATACCATATTTTGAGGTGTATAATGCACACTTTTTTCACTCAGAAAATGCCAAAGAGTTACCCCTGCACGGTATACACTGAAGGTACAAATTTTTATTTATTTAAATAATGAATAGTGTGATGCAACAAAAAAGTAAAGTGTGTATAAGCAGAAGAGATAAAACCATACAGGTCACAAGTAGAAGAAGATGCGCCACACATGGGAGCCGAGGCGCGGCGTGAACACCAAACAAAATACAGCAGCACTGTGGCGCGCCAGTTACAAGTGTGTCGGGTACCTTGGTGGTGATGGTTAAACTGGCTATTACATGGGAACAATTTTGGCAGAGAAGGGTGCTGCCTGACGTGACTGCTCGGCGACTGTGGGGCCGACTTTTTTTTTTTTACAGCAAAGGAGGCAGTTCAAGGGCCTAAAGAAAACAATAATGGAAAAAAAGCCTGCTACTTACTGCTCCAAAAATGAATACAGAGGAGTGACCGAAAGAGAGGTCAATTTCGGGAGGAGAGGTGTCCTGATACCCTCCTCTTGAAAGAGTTAAAGTCATAGGCAGGAGGAAATACAGATGAAGGAAGATTGTTCCAGAGTTTACCAGCGTGAGAGATGAAAGAGTGAAGATGCTGATTAACTTTTGCATAAGGGGTTTGGACAGTATAGGGATGAGCTTGAGTAGAAAGTCGTGTATAGCGAGGCCGCTGGAGGGGGGGAGGCATGCAGTTAGCAAGTTCAGAAGAGCAGTCAGCGTGAAAATATCGATAGAAGATAGAAAGAGAGGCAACATTATGGTGGAATTTAAGAGGTAGAAGACTATCAGTAAGAGGAGGAGAGCTGATGAGACGAAGAGCCTTAGACTCCACTCTGTCCAGAAGAGCAGTGTGAGTGGAGCACCCCACACGTAAGATGCATACTCCATACGAGGGCGGACAAGGCCCCTGTATATGGATAGCAACTGTGCGGGGGAGAACAACTGGCGGAGACGATACAAAACGCCCAACCTCGAGGAAACTGATTTAGAGAGAGAGGAGATATGAAGTTTCCAGTTAAGATTTTGAGTTAAGAATAGACTGAGGATATTTAGTATTGAAGAAGGTGACAGCTGAGTGTTGTCAAAGAATAGAGGATAGGTGTTTGGAAGATTGTGTCGAGTTGCTAGGTGGAGAAATTGAGTTTTTGAGGCATTGAAGGACACAAGGTTCCTTTTATCACAATCGGAAATGATAGCAAGGTCTGAGGTTAAGCGTTCTGCAGCCTCCAGTCTGGAGTCATGTAATTCCTGTTGAGAGGGTCTTCTGTTGAAAGAAGTTGAATAATGCAGAGTGGAGTCGTCAGCGTATGAGTGGACAGGACAGTTTGTTATGGAAAGAAGATCATTGATGAATAACAGGAAGAGAGTGGGTGATAGGACAGAGCCCTGTGGAACACCACTGTTGATAGGTTTAGGGGAAGAACAGTGACTGTCTACCACCACAGAGATAGAACGGCCGGAAAGGAAACTGGAGATAAATGAACAGAGAGAGGGATAAAATCCAAAAGAGGGCAGTTTAGAAAGCAAAGAGTTGTGCCAGACTCTATCGAAAGCTTTTGATATGTCTAGCGCAACTGAGAAAGTTTCACCGAAACGGCTAAGAGAGGATGACCAAGAATCAGTTAACCCCTTCATGGTTACCTATGTTACAAAGTGGTCACGAAAAATGGAAAAAAAATTTTTTTGACCTAATGAATCCAAAAATATCTCCATATAAAAAAAACATGGAAATTTCATCCTTACCTTTTCTTAAATGAGAGGAGCATTTAACTGGCACCTGTGGCACGGCACTGCCAGACGTAATCTCACCACTGAGATATTATTTTCAACTCTTCCTCTAACAATTGTTTTTCTTTTGCACAACACAACATTCTTATGATATTGTATCACTTTAAGAACACAATTAGTCTCAAAATAGTAATTATGAACGGGAAATATAAAAAGGAAATGTGGCATAACAATTGTTTCCTTTTGTACAACACTACATTCTTATGACGGTGTATGACTAGGCTATAAGAACACAATTTGTCTCAAAATAGGCTAGTAATTCTAAACAGGAAACATAAAAAGGAAATGTGGCATAACACGTGACCTACAGGATTGGCGGGAATGCGTCTGTCTGGTTGGAGTGAGACCATGGGTGGGTGGGGGAGTCACTCTTGGACGAGACGCATTGCTTTCATCTTCGCTTGATGAACTCCGACGTCTTGCCATCTTCGTTCTGCCACCACATGGTGGATATAACCACCTAGAGGTGGAAGGAGGTGGAGAAGATAGTTGAGTAGGTGATGGTCCAGAGCATATGTTTAAGAAGTAGTCAGCTGCTGCTGTGTCTGCTGGATAATCGTCTTCAGATCCACTTGCTGATTAGCTTTCTTCACTTTCTTGAAAAACATAATCTTCATCTTTATCACTATCATCTATTGTAGATTCACTGTCAGTATGGGTAACTCTCGATTTACGTGAGTATTGTGTCCTTGAAGAGGTTGCGTAAATCAAAAACAATGTAAATCAAACAAGAGGTAGGTTTCTATCGAAAAATAAATATTCACTTCATTCAGTGGAGAGAGAGAGAGAGAGAGAGAGAGAGAGAGAGAGAGAGAGAGAGAGAGAGAGAGAGAGAGAATATCCATATCACTGAGATATCCACTCAGGCACCCAGTCTCAGCCTCCCTCGTGTGAGGAAGAAATGAGGGACACCATGAGCGACTGGCTAGTATTGGTACCGGTACCGAGCAGTCTGGTACAGGTACCGTACCGTATAGCTGGTACCGTTAGTACCGGTACTGGTACTGGTACCTGCCCACCCCTATTGTTGAGTAGCGTGGCAGCGTGGGTACTGTATTGTTGTTCAAGTGGCGCGCGGGAAGAACTGAGCTCAGCTGTGTGGCCACAGCACCGTGTGAGTCCAGTTGCGTGAGACATCTGGTGGCCACTCCATAAAATATTGCATATAAGTGAAAAAAACGTGTAAATTAAACATTTATTTGGATTTTGGACCCCGCTTTATTTAAAAAACGTGTAACCCAAACTTGCGTAAATCGAGAGTTACCTGTATCACCCTCTTCTTCAATGAAATGAAGCTGAATTTGCTCATCAGTGAGAGCGCCGAGTCGACGTCTATGTGCCATACTGTATAAGCATGCTCTGAACCAATAAAACTGCCTCGCATAAAGTCATCACTTGAGAAAAGATGCCTGACACTTCAATAAACGTAATTACAAACCACTAGAGGCATTTCATTCACGTGGGAAAAAAAAAAATAAAACGTCATATGACGTGGTTGACCAGAGGGAGTAACAACATTAACACGTCAGTGTACGTGGTTGACCACGAATGGGTTAAGAAAGTAAGAAGATCGCCAGTAGAACGCCCCTTGGGGAACCCATACTGGCGATCAGATAGAAGGTCAGAAGTGGAAAGGTGCTTTTGAATCTTCCGGTTAAGGATTGATTCAAAAGGTTTAGATAGACAGGAAAGTAAAGCTATAGGGTGGTAGTTTAAGGGGTTGGAGCAGTCACCCTTCTTAGGCACAGGCTGTATGAAAGCATACTTCCAGCAGGAAGGAAAGGTAGATGTTGACAGGCAGAGGCGAAAGAGTTTGACCAGTACGGAGGCACAGTTTTTAAGGACAATAGGAGGCACTCCATCAGGTCCAAAAGCCTTCTGAGAGTTGAGGCCAGAGAGGGCATAGAAAACATCATTTCTAAGAATCTTAATAACAGGCGTAAAGGAGTCAGAGGGGGGGTGAGTAGGAGGAATATGCCCAGAATCGTCCAAAGTGGAGTTGTTACAGAAAGTTTGAGTGAAGAGTTCAGCCTTAGAGATAGATGAGACAGCGGTGCTGCCATCAGGGTTAAGGAGAGGTGGGGAAGATGAATAAGTGAAATTGGAGGAGATATTTTTGGCTAGGTGTCAGAAGTCCCAAGAAGAATTAGAAAAAGCAAGGTTTTGACATTTGCTATGGATGAGAGAGGTTTTGGTAAGTCGAAGAATAGATTTGGCATGTAAAGATCATGGTTAGTGGGAGTTCGAAGGCTCTGGTACCTTTTGTGAGCTGCCTCTCTATCTTTGACAGCACAAGAACAAGCATGATTAAACCAAGGCTTTTTAGCATGAGGAGTAGAGAAGTACATGGGGTGTATGCCTCCATTGCAAAGACAATCACTTCTGTAATGCGCTAGGCACACACAGAGGGGTCTCTGTCTTGGAAGAAGTAATCATTCCACGGGAAATTGGAAAAGTACATCCTCAGGTTGTCCCACTGAGCTGAAACAAAATGCCAGAAGCATCGCCTCGTTGGTGGGTCCAGAGGATGTACAGGAGCGATTAGACAAAATACAGAAATAAGGTTGTGATCGGAGGAGCCCAACGGAGAGAACAGTTTGACAGAGTAAGGAGAAGGGTTAGAGGTAAGGAAGAGGTCTAGTATGTTGGGCCTGTCTCCAAGATGGTCAGGAATATGTGTAGGGTGCTGATGCAACTGCTCTAGGTCATTGAGGAAAGCAAAGTTATAGGCTTGTTCACCAGGATGGTCGGTGAAAGAGGATGAAAGCCAAAGCTGGTGGTGAACATTGAAATCTCCCAAGATGGAGATTTCAGCGAAGGGAGAGTGGGTCAAGATGTGCTCCACTTTAGAGTTCAAGTAGTCAAAGAATTTTACATAGTTAGTAGAGTTAGGTGAGAGATAAACAGCACAGATGTATTTAGTAATAGAATGACAATGAAGTCTTAGCCAGATGGTGGAAAATTCAGAAGAGTCAAGGTCGTGGGCACGAGAGCAAGTGATGTCATTGCACATGTAGGCGCAACATCCAGCTCTGGATTGAAATTTAGGATAGAGATAGTAGGAAGGAACAGAGTAGAGATTGCTGTCAGTAGCCTCAGAGACCTGTGTTTCGGTGAGGAAGAGAAGATGAGGTTTAGAAGAGAGATGGTGTTCCACAGAATGAAAATTAGAATGAAGACCGCGAATGTTGCAGAAATTGATAAGAAAGAGGTTCAAGAAGTTATCAAGACACCTCTCAAGTCGGCAGCCAGAAGGGGAGTCCTCCCTGGGGGAATATGTGGTCCCCTCCCTCAAAATTATTTTGCCTTTTTTTTTCAAATTCAATTCCCACTCTATATGGGCATACAAAATACACAACCTCACTTATACTCTGCTCACAAACCATCACTTTACTTTTGTTGACATTTACTTTCAACTTTCTCCTTTTACATACCCTATCAAAAACACTGACCAAATTTTGTGTCACTTTCATTTTCTGCAATAAGCACTGTGTCATCCGCAAATAGGATTGAATTCAGCACCCACTTCCTTCCCTCAGCGAACGTTTTTACTCCAACTTCCCCAACTTTGCCCTTCATTTCTCTCATAACACCATCCATATAAATATTGAACAACCATGGTGACATGACACACCCCTGCATTAAGCCCACTTTTATCTCAAAATGTTCACTTGTTTCTCCACTAATTTTGATACATGCAGATGCATCCTCATAGAAGGACTATTGCACTAAGCAGTTTTCCTCCCACACCATATATCTTTAAAACATCTCACAATGCCTTCCAGTCGACTCTGTCAAAAGCCTTTTCTAGATCCATGAAGGCAGCGTATAGTTTCTTTCCTTTTGCTATTATTTTTTCTACTACCATGCTAAAGGAAAATATCTGATCCACACATCCCCTTCCCTTCCCTTGTCATATTATATCCGTAACAATGCCCCCCCCCCCCCCCCAGAGGCCCCACTGGCAACCTGCCAGCCTCAGTGTGCTGTGCAGCTATATGTATCGACCACGTTCAGACTTTTTTTTTTTTTTAAGCAAGGGAGGCAGCTCATGGGCAAAGCCAAAGACAACAACAAAAAATACCCCACTAGGCACTGCTCCAAATAAAAGTAGAAAGAATGAAAGGCTAAAAAGAGATCAATTTCGAGTGAAAAGGTGTCTTGTTACTCCTCCTGTGAAGGAGGTCAAGTAGTAGGCAGGAGGAAATACAGACAAAGGAAGGCTGTTCCAGAGTTTACCAGCAAAAGAGATGAAAGATTGAAGATGCTGGTTAACTCTTGCATAAGGGATTTGGACAGTATAGGGATGAGCTTGAGTTAAGTTCAGTGCAGCGGGGCCGCGGAAGGGGGGAAGGTATGTAATTAGCAACTTCAGAAGAGCAGTCAGCATGAAAATATTGATAGAAGATAAAAGGAGATGCAACATTGTGGCAGAATTTAAGAGGTTGGAGACCGTCAGTAAGAGGAGGGGACTTAATAAGACAACGACCCTTAGACTCTGCTCTATCCAAGAGAGCTGTGTGTGTGGAGCCCCCCACACGTGATATGCATACTCCATACAAGGGCAGACAAGTTCCTTGTATATGGACAGCATCTGGGAAGAGGTGAAGAACTGGTGGAGATGATACAGAACGCCTTGAGGAAGGAACCTTGAGGAATCGATTTAGTAAGAGAGGAGATGTGAAGTTTCCAGTGCAGATTTTGAGTTGAGGATAGACCGAGGATGTTTAGTGTAGAAGGTGATGCCTGAGTGTTGTCGAAGAATCGTGGATAAGTGTTTGAAAGATTGTGTCGAGTTGATAGATGAAGAAATTGAGTTTTCGAGGCATTGAAGGACACCAGGTTCCTCCTGCCCGAATCAAAAATGATAGCAAGGTCTGAGGTTGAACATTCTGCAGTCTGGAGTCTTGTAATTCCTATTGGGAGGGTCTTCTGTTGAAAGAAGTTGAAGGGCAGAGTCATCGGCGTACGAGTGGATAGGACATTTTTTTTGTGGAAAGATCATTGACATATAAAGAGAAAGAGTGGGAGATAGGACAGAACCTTACGGAACACCACTGTTGATAGGTTTAGGGGAAGAACAGTGACCATCTACCACAGTAGATAGAACGACCGGAAAGGAAACTGGAGTTAACCCTTTCAATACGGTGACGCAGATGTCGGCGTCACAGTATGGAAATGGTTAAGAGGAAATGGAAGAGGATTAATACTCTTCCAAACCTCTTAACCCTTTCCTTGCGCGCAGTGCGGATGCGACTATCCCCTCAAGCGCAGTCGGGGAGCCTAATGGGGGGTCTCTTTTAACCTCTGTATCTCAAAAATTATTCATCACAGCTAGAAACCAAAAACACCATTGGAAAGAGGAGGTCCAGATCTATAGGAGTCGGATATGTATGCCTCTCTTGCGAATGTACATGCACGTTCAGGGAGTGTTGAATGTTAACACTTATGTCGGTGCGTGCAGGATGATCAGCCATATCGAGGGAACTGCGGACATCACTCCTTCATATTCTGGCAAGGGAGCATTGCCAACTGCAATATTTACAACTATTTGGTCAAAGAATCAGTCAGGTGATAGGTGAAGCTATGCAAAAATGCTGCTATATTGGGCAAGAACATCCACCAGTTACTCGTCCATAGATTTGCCGCGCTGGGCTGATATGATTTTCCACCAAATTTAGTGAAGAACCCACTCAATTGGCAATCCTGTGTTGTGAGAATTAGTGTTGGAACACTCTCCTACGTGGGAGATTTGAGTGCAGGTGGAGCTCGCAGCGAGCGTTTAGCAGCACCAGCAAATACGCCTAACGCTCGCTGCGAGTGTTTAGCAATGAAAGGGTTAATCCTCTTACATTTTCTCTTAAGAGGGTTAAAAGAGGATTAAGAGGAAATGGAAGAGGATTAAGAGGTTTAAAAGTGGATTAATCCTCTTCCATTTCTTCTTAACCCTTTCTATACTGTGACGCCGACATCTGCGTCACGTATTGAAAGGGTTTAAAATACAGAGAGAGGGATTGAATCCATAGGAGGGTAGTTCAGAAAGCAAAGATTTGTTCCAGGCTCTGTCAAAAGCTTTTTTTTTTTTGCAATATCAAAAGTTTCATTGAAACGGCTAAGAGAGGATGACCAGTCGTTAGTTAAGAAAGCAAGATCACCAGTAGAACATCCCTTGTGGAATGCATACTGGTGATCAGATAGAAGGTCAGAGGTGGATAGATGCTGAAGAATCTTCCGATTAATGATGAATTCAAAAGCTCTAGAAGACATGAAAGTAAAGCTATAGGATGGTAGTTTGAGGGATTGGAACAGTCACCCTTTGGCATAGGCTGTATGTAGGCGTACTTCCAGCAGGAAGGAGAGGTAGATGTTGAAAGGTAGAGACGAAAGTTTGACCACGCTGGGTGTCAGCACAAAAGCACAGTTTTTAAGTACAATAGGAGGCACTCCATCAGGCCCATAAGCCCTCTGAAGTTGGAGGCCAGAGAGGGCATAGAAAACATCATTATTAAGAATTTTAATAAAAGGTATAATGCAGGCATAGGGGCTATTTGTGGGAGGTATATGCCCTGAATCATCCAGAGTTTTTACAAAAAGTTTGAGCATAGACTTCAGCCTTAGAGACAGATGTGACAGCAGTGCTGACCTCAGGATTAAGGGGAGGTGGGAAAGATGAAGTAAAATTGTGTAATATTTTTGGCTAGGTTCATCATTATTATTAAAGGTATTTCTAAATTTCCACCTTTATTATCAGACTTCTGGCATCATTGGACTAAGTTCCCCCCATTTAGTCTGTAAAACCAAGTGTTTAATATATATATATATATATATATATATATATATATATATATATATATATATATATATATATATATATATATATATATATTACCCTCTCAAGTTTCGCGCTTTCCGAGTTTCGCGATCCTCGAGTTTAGCGCTTAGTCCTAAATTCTTACCATCACGACTTTCGCGCATTACCGCCACGAGTTTCGCGTTGCTTTGACATGTACGGGTCTCGTCTACCTACCGTCGGCGTCATGCGTGCTGCCTTAAAAGGAGGTGTCCAACCAATGGGGCTATGGGCAACCGCGGTTGCCCATATGCTCAACCAGGAGCGAGTTGTTGGTTGTCCTTATGAATGGAAAGCGGTTGTGAGTACGAGCGTGGGTACGTGGGTACCGAACGGCAGTATGTAAACAAACAGACGACGGCAGTGGCTGAGGAGTGAGGAGCAGTGGAAGATGGCCCACCAAGAGATTCGTAAAATTGCTTACTACTTGATTAACAAGATAAGAGAACACCCCGTGCTGTGGAACCACAGTCTAAAAATCTTTTTCTCAAGTCTATGAAAATTGTAGATCTCCCGGTGTTGTTTTCCTTTTCTTCTTCTTTTGACCTGTAATAATGCATGGCAGCAACGGTGAAAAGTAATAGTGCAAAATTGTAAAGGGGCATAGAAAAGCAAAATCAGGGAAAGAAAAGGACAGAAAAACACCTAAGTTCAGGGTGAAGTATATA
This sequence comes from Eriocheir sinensis, assembly GCF_024679095.1. Lineage (NCBI taxonomy): Eukaryota > Metazoa > Arthropoda > Malacostraca > Decapoda > Varunidae > Eriocheir > Eriocheir sinensis. The sequence goes on from NC_066512.1 coordinate 6,687,931, forward strand.
AGTGCGCACTGTTAAGTAACTAAGGGCCGCTTTCACAGTCACTTTGTTTGTTTTGATCGTTACCAATGGCGGCGATCGCTGCTTAGTATTTCACGTGAAACTGGCCGATGGGGTAGTGGCGGCTACAGACGATACGAGAGATGTTGAGAGTGTTTGGTAAGTGGAGGGCTAGGCTAACCCCGCAGCCGCCACTACCTGATCGGCCAGTTTCACGTGGAAATACTATAGCGGCGACCGCCGCCATTGGTAACGATCGAAGCAAACAAACTGACTCTGAAAGCGGCCCTAAGTGCATGTTGTGAAGTATAAAAGTGTGGAGAAGGAGGACCTAAGAAGCGATACAAAGCATTACAGGTCAAAAGAAAAAGAAGGTCCACTACACTGGCCGGTGTTGCGAGAAATATCTCCCCGATGAAATTAGTCATTCTGCTGTCCACCATGCATGCGCGCTGTGGGAATACACAGCATTAAAAGTACTAATTTGCCTGGTTTTGTTCTAGTCTGTCCGCTTGTGTGAGCGGTATAGTGCTAAACTCGAGGATCGCGAAACTCGAGGTATTGAAATACATGAAAAAGTGCTTATTGGTTCTGGCCCGTGGAAAAAAATACTTTTTTTTCGACTTTTCTCCCTTGATATCACAATTTTTTAAACTTTACTCTCTTGCTATCTCAAAATAGTAATAGGCAGAAAATGGGAAGTTAGAACAGGTCGTTCTGAAGCCGCAGTTGAAGGCGGCTGCCTTACAATTGGCTGGCAGTTATGAATACATACATGCTTGTGATCTACGTGGTGTCGTCTGCTAAAGTAAGGGTGGTTGCTCGCGGTCATCCGTGGTACAGTCGGACAAACCTATAGCTTCTGGTAGTTTAATGTGTGTTATGGTATAATCTGCTAACTTTTTCTGTTATAAATCATTAAATCACTAACATCATGATTGACTTGTCAATGCCTATTGAACGTAAACCGCCGCCGCAATCGCAAAATAGCTCGCAGAGAGGTTCAACTTGCTTACTGCTTCCATATTTCCCTCACCGCTCACAAAGACCACAAGCGGACAAAAAAGAACAAATCCAGGCAAATCAACACTTTTAATGCTGTGTATTCCCACAGCGCGCATGCGTAGTGGACAGCAGAATGACTAATATCATCGGGGAGATATTTCTCGCTACACCGGCCAGTGTATAGTGGACATTCTTCTTTTGACATGTAATGTTTTGTATCGCTTCTTAGGTCCTCCTTCTCCACACTTTTATACTTCACAACATGCACTTAGGGCCACTTTCACAGTCATTTTGTTTGTTTTGATCGTTATCAGTCGCGGGGATCGCCGCTCTAGTATTTCCACGTGAAATTGGCCGATGGGTAGTGATGTGATGTGATGGTGTCGGAGGTATTGCCTTTACAACGGCACCTCGTGGCGGCTGCGGGGTTAGCCTAGCCCCGCACCTTACCACACACTCTCAACACCTGTCGCTTTCTCTGCAGCCACTACTACCCCATAGGCCAATTTCACGTGGAAAACTAAAGCGTCGATCGCCGCCATTGATAACGATCAAAACAAACAAAGTGACTGTGAAAGCGGCCCTTATTTACTTCACAGTGCGCACTTATACACTTCACCCTGAACTTGGGTGTTTTTCTGTTCATTTCTTTCCCTGATTTTGGTTTTCTATGCCCTTTTGCTATTTTCCACTGTTGCTTTTCACCGTCGCTGCCATACATTACAGGTCAAAAGAAGAAGAAGAGGAAAACACCGGGAGATTTACAAACAAGTTTTTTGGACTGTGGTTCCCCAGCATGGGGTGTTCTCTTATCTTGTTAATCAAGTAGTAAGCAAAGCAGCTCTGCCAATCCATTTTACGAGTCTCTTGGAGGGCCATCTTCCAACGCTCCTCAGCCATTGCCGTCGTCTGTTTGTTTACATGCAGCCGGTCGGTACCCACGTACCCACGCTCATACTCACAACCGTTTTTCATTCATACGGACAACCAATAACTCGCTCCCGGTTGGGCATACAGGCAACCGGGGTTACCCATAGCCCCAATGGTTGGACACCGCCTTTTAAGGCAGCACGCATGACGCCGACGGTAGGTAAACGTGACCCGTACATGTTAAAGCAACACGAAACTCGTGGCGGTAATGCGCGAAAGTCATGATGCCAAGAATTTAGAACTAAGAGCTAAACTCGAGGATCGCGAAACTCAGATAGCATGAAACTCGAGAGGGTACTGTATATATATATATATATATATATATATATATATATATATATATATATATATATATATATATATATATATATAGTACCCTCTCGAGTTTCGCGCTCGCTTCGTTCCGAAGGTATAGCGCTAAACTCGAGGATCGCGAAACTCGAGGTATTGAAAACACTGAAAAAGTGCTTATCTGATCCGACTCGTGGCGTTTATTTTTTTTTATTTTTTTTTATTTTTTACGTGGGCTATGGCGCTGGTAGACTATCCATCTGGGCCTGATGGCCGGCCCCGAGCCCGTCATGGCGCAGGCAACTGTTTATAGTGGCGCTATTATAATTGGCTCATGCTGCCCCCGGAGTTCACTTTTTTTTTTCCTCCTTTACTCCCTTTTTATCTCAAAATACGTACATGGAAAAAGGAAGAAAACAGGAAGAGAGAATGGGTCGTTTTAAAGCCACAAATAAATCCTTACGATTGGCTGAGCTCTGAAAACACGCTTGTGATTCGCTGGGAGTCCGATGATGTCAGCGCCGGCGCTCACCTGGTCAGCGGCCTCGCTGCCTTGGGGCAGTGTCACACTGGCCGTTTTCCTCTAACCATTGTGGCTACTGGCAACGCCCGTGCGCCCATCTGGGGGCGAGTTGTCGGTTGTCCGTAACCTGCTGGTGTCACAATGGGCCTTTTGTTTCCCACCACGTTGGCGGCAGCTTGGGAAACATGCAAATCCAACTTTTCCGGGTGTGCGTCACACACGGCCAAGGTCGGTTACCCGTCTCCACATCCACAACGTAAACAAAGCACTTATCCAGTATCAACATGGCGTCGTCTGCTAAAGTAAGGGCTGCCGCGGCTTGTGCTGCCATTACCCAAGTTATGGACTTATTGCTGCAGTCAAATAGAAGAAAGAAACTGTTGTGGGTGTGGCGTGTCTGAGGTTCCTCCGTGACAGTTCTCATTGTCACCACTGCACGTGAGCGGCCAACATACCCATCTAGACTCCGACCACATAAACATGTGCATCGACTAACAACAAAGACACACACACACACACTCACACGCACGCACACACCAGACTCATCATAAACCATGGCAGATGTTTCTCACAAACAAAAATGGCTTCGCCATTTTCTTGAGTGTGTTAGAACTTATTTGGTGAGTGGTTCATACAAACCAAACTTACCTAATGGTAAGAAGAGAGCAGTGTTAAAGACGACTGCTCTTTTCTTACCAAGAGTTAGGTTTGGTTCATGTGAGCCACTCTCCATATACGTTCTAACACACTCAAGAAATGGTGAAGTCATTCTGTTTGTCAGAAACATCTGCCATGGTTCCTAATGAGTATGGTGTGTGTGTGTGTGTGTGTGTGTCTTTGTTGTTACTCGATCCACGTGTTTATGTGGTCTAGATGGGTATGTTGGCTGCTCACGCGCGGTGGTGACAATGAGAACTGACATGGAGGAACCACAAGCATGCCACACCCACAACTGTTTCTTCCTTCCATTTAACTGCGGCAACAAGTCCATAACTTGGGTAATGGCAGCACCAGCCGCGACAGCCCTTACTTTAGCAGACGACGCCATGTTGATACAGGGCAAGTGCTTTGTTTACGTTGTGGATGTGGATACGGGCAACCAACCTTGGCCGTGTGTGACGCACACCCGGAAAAGTTGGAGTTGCCGGTTGCCCAAGCTGGCGCCAACTTGGTGGGAAGAAAAAAAACCTGTGTGACACCAGCTTACGGATAACCATGAATTTGCTCCCGATTGGGCGTACGGGCGTTGCCCGTAGCCCCAACGGTTGGACGAAAACGGCCAGTGTGACACCGCCTTAAGGCAGTGAAGCCATTGATAGGGTGAGCGTCGGCGATGACGTCATCGGACTCCCAGCGAATCACAAGCATGCTTTCAAAACTGTCAGTCAATCGTAAGGCAGCCGCCTTCAACCGCGGCTTCAAAACGACCCGTTAATTCTCTCTCTCTCTCTCTTTCTCTCTCTCCATAGCCACAATGTTTGGAGGAAAACGTCCAGTGGGATTCTACCTTTTAAGGTAGCGTGCGCGACGCCGATGGTAAGTAGACGTGACTCGTACGTGTCAAAGCAGCGCGAAACTCAGGGTGATAATGTGCGAAAGTAGGGATAGTAAGAATTTAGGACTAACCGTGAAACTTGTGGATCGCGAAACTCGGATAGCGCGAAACTCAAGAGGGTACTGTATATATATATATATATATATATATATATATATATATATATATATATATATATATATATATATATATACAGGGAACTCTCGATTTACGCGAGTATTGCGTCCTTGAAGAGGTCGCGTAAATCAAAAACAGTGTAAATCAAACAAGAGGTAGGTTTCTGACGAAAAATAAATACCGTATAGCGTATAGCGCGTACCTTTTTCACATAAAAAAATGCCTGAAAGTTTAGCCCTGCGCGTTATACGCCGAATGTACGAATTTATGATTTTTTTCTTCTTTGGGGTGTTTTTAAGGGTCTGTTTTTCGTCTTATCCAATAACAACGGCAAACTTACCTTTATTATTGTTTATAAACCTTCATAGTCCGTAGCTGTCTTATAATATGTTACCATAGAATACAGGGCGATCTAATAACTACTATACAAAAATTAAATCGGTGGAGGATCGCCCATGCCTTGCTGTTATCCCGTTTTTCCGTCGGGCGCCATTTGTATGATCTTGATCTTGATGTCACAGGTGACTTAAGATTGTATGACTAAGGAGCAGTACAAGCTACATAAAAATTCATATTGGAAAAAAAATATATTCATGTGTTCATTATTAATTATTAATATTAGTGAGAATAATGGGGTAAATATGATATCATAAACTGTACGAGGAGTTATTTCGCGCAATACCACCCCGGCCGCCATTTGCATTGTTTACAAACCACACAACCACACCCATACAACAAACAGCTGCATGCCGCGTGTCACCAGAACCGCGTGAATTGTGTCTTGCCTAGTTGTCTGTCATAACCTACGAGTGATGGTGGGAATAATATGCTTATTCACTTCATTCAGTGGAAAGAGAGAGAGAGAGAGAGAGAGAGAGAGAGAGAGAGAGAGAGAATATCCATATCACCGAGATATCCACTCAGGCACTCAGTCTCAGCCTCACTCGTGTGAGGAAGAAATGAGGGACACCATGAGCGGCTGGATAGTATTGGTACCGGTACCGAGCAGTCTGGTACCGGTACCGTACCGTATAGCTGGTACTGTTAGTACCGGTACTGGTACCGGTACCTGCCCACCCCTATTGTTGAGTAGCGTGTCAGTGTGAGTACTGTATTGTCGTTCAAGTGGCGCGCGGGAAGAACTGAGCTCAGCTGTGTGGCCGTGGCGCCGTGTGAGTCCAGTTGCGTGAGACATCTGGTGGCCATTCCGTAAAATATCGCGTATAAGTGAAAAAAACATGTAAATTAAACATTTATTTGGATTTTGGACCCTGCGTTATTTTAAAAACGCGTAAACCAAACTCGCGTAAATCGAGTTACCTGTATATATATATATATATATATATATATATATCTATATATATATATATATATATATATATATATATATATATATATTGCGTCTACGTACGCAACATCACTTGCTCTTGTGACCACAACCTTGACTCTTCTGAATTTTCAACCATCTGGCTGTGCTGTCTATCTCTCACCTAACTCTACCTACTATGTAAAATACTTTGACTATATTCCCGACCTTATTTCTGCATCCCTTCCTATCGCTCTTGTACATCCTCTGGACCCACCGAAGAGGCGGTGCTTCTGGCATTTTGCTTCAGCTCGGTGGGAGGACCTGAGGATGTACTTTTGCGATTTCCCGGGGAATGATTGCTGCTTCCAGGAGAGAGACCCCTCTGTGTGTGCCCAGCGCATCATTGAGGTGATTGTCTCTGGAATGGAGGCACACATTCCATGTTCTTTATATACCTCTCACGGCATCACCAAGGCATTTGTAATAATATAGAGGGCCTTGTAGTCACCTAACTAACTGTAGTAGCCTATAACATCAGCTGTCTGCCCACAGGGGCATAGCCAGGATTTCAGTTGGGGGGGGCACAATCTTCACCAGTCTCAGTTTCTCAATACCCATAAGGATCTACACTATTTGGGCAGTCACAGTCCGGATACAGTCTGGTGAAGTGCTGAAACAGGCAGTGACGAAATCAGTTCTGGCTGTCCCATTGAAGTGAAACCCATGTAATAATATTTCACCAGACCAGACTGGGTCTGGACCATAGCCATTCCTTTAATGTGGAATCTGCGGATCAATCCTAATCGAAAATGTTTCAATAAACAAATACTGATACTCGGATACAGTATTATCCTCCCCATATAAATTTTTGGGGGGGACTACGTAATACAACGTTGTATTATATATACACATGAGTGGGGTCGAAACGGGCACCAATCGCTTCTACACTGGACACAGAAAGAGCGAGAGCGGCATGCACACAACATCGACAACATCAAAGAGAACACAAAAGCTATCAGGCATCACAGCTGTCTGGCGCCAATGAGGCGGATTTGTTACCATTGAGAAAATATAGTGGGGTCCAATCTGACCCCCAGATGTGTTTAAGGGTCCATTGTGTTAAGGATCGGTAAAGGCGTTCTGGTCCTGTTGTTGAGTCGTGGAGAGAGTAGTGGTAGTATAGGTTACTGCAATTAGTTGGGAGCTTACAAGGCCCTCTGTATTATTACACATGCCCTGAGGAGTGCCACAGAAAGAGAGAGAGAGAGGCCAAATCACTGAATTGGCTGATTATGGACAGTGTGTTTATTGTACATTTTTAACACTTTTTCTTAGTTTTGTGTTTTGCTGCCCTTCCTCACTGCTGTAAGGAGCATTTTACTTATTACAGTCCTAATATATTTCATGGTAAATTGAGGATAATTGTGTTGCACTGAAAACGTGTATGAAATTTAGGTCTTGTCCTAAATAGAATTGTTTTTATCAAATCATATTATATTAAGGTGCATTTGTATATGGATTATGGCATTGTTAATTATTTGAGAAACTATGAATGATAGCTTAAAAGTTAATCTAATTTTTAGAATATCATAAACTTAAAAACACTCTCCATACTTTATTTCTTAATCTTATTTTTCTTATAGTGTTAATGCTCGTTATGGAGTGATGGGGACCCCAACACTACTGCTGTTCCACAATGGAAATGGAGTTGGGCGCTACAATGCCTCAGAATACTCAGTGGCACAGCTCATGTCCTTCATTAGACACTACACTGATCAAGAGTTAACTAATATCAATGTCACTTCCTCAGACTTCAGGGTAAGTTATCCATTTGTCCATGAGACTTAGGGCCACTTTTACAGTCACTTTGTTTGTTTTGATCGTTACCAATGGCGGCGATCACCGATATAGTATTTCCATGTAAAACTGGCCGATGGGGTAGTGGCGGCTGCGGGGTTAGCCTAGCCCCGCACCTTGCCACACACTCTCAACACCTCTCGCTTCCTCTGCAGCCGCCACTACCCCATAGGCCAGATTCATGTGGAAAACTATAGCGTCGATCGCTGCCATTAGTAACGATCACAACAAACAAAGTGACTGTGAAAGTGGCCCTTAGAGACAAAGAATAGTCTCTATATTTCATTGCATGTCACAAGAGGCAATTAAAAGAAATGTAACTTTTGCAGGTTGAGATTAAACTGGACCCTCTTACAACTATAATTGCCTATAAAACTCATCACTATGGTCACATAGCCCTTTTGTCTCCCCATTCTACTTAAGTGGGATTCTGGGTCACTGAGGACAATGAAGGTGATGGTTATAGCTTGAAATGAGGTGCATAACTTTATGAAACAAATTAATCTCTGATTTCATGCAGCTATTCATTCTCCCCTGTTTGTAACACTAGACCAGCATTTCTCAACCTTTTTATCGGCGTCACATATTGTCCATTTTCTTGTTGTTGTTCTCTTCAAGTTGTTTTCCTGGCTTACCCATGCACAGTGCCAGATACAGCTACCATTGGGCCCTGGTGCTGCAAGTAATTCCAGGCCCCTAAGTATCTTAATTTACACACATCGTGCCCAGGCGGACGGGCCCCCTATGAGGCCGGGCCCTGATGCTGAGATACCAGCTCCCCCCCACCCCACCCCACCCCACCATCTCTCAGGCCCTGCCCATGCATTGTAGACCATGACATTGTATAACAACATTTGTTAGCCCTGATGAACCCTACAATATGGCATTATAGTTTTTTTTTTCTATGTTTTGGCCTGTGGCGCTGGTAGGCCTTCATAGTAGGGCCTGATGGTCGGCCCCAGCCCGTTGTGGCGCAGGCAAGTGCTTATAGTGGCGCCATCTTTACTTTTCAGCATTTTCCATTTTAGACCCCTAGTTGCATAATATAAATTGTTGGGGGGGTGTTGGAGGGTCATGCGACGCCGATCTAGCACAGTTTTTGTGCTATTAACACTTGTTACCCTTGTGGAACCCTCAAAAGAGTTTTCATGTTTCGGGGAACCCCTGCATTAAAATTATTATATACCATTTTTATCTGTCTCATTTATTACATATAGACATTGCTAAATACATTCCCTAGGATTATTAGAATTTTAAATAATATAAGAGGTTGAATCCTTTATCATAATAACCAAGGATTTTCCAACAGTATGCCATACATGTATATTAAATTACAAATATAAAATTAAACAAAAAAATACTCAAAAATGCATTAGCTTATTTATTACTGTTTCTCGCGGAACCCCTAGCGGCCTCTTGTGGAACACTAGGGTTCTTGACTGCAGCCTTGGTTGAGGTAAAATTCAGTAAATTTACTTATCACTCCCTCTTCCCTCACTTCCCTCTCTCTTTTCTTGTATCTTTGTAGCAAACACAACTTGTTGCAATGAAAATTTAGCAGACAGTTAATATCTTTCTTGAAGTGGCCATTTAGAGTTTTTTGGAATGGAAGAGGTTTACAGGGCCAAATGCATAAAGCAAACTTGCACTTGAAAGCCACAAGCTGACTTTAGAATGTAAAGGTACATCCATTGTGTATCAAAATGTGTCAGTAATAACTCAATATTGTCACCATAGGCATTGTAGAATACTGGAGTGATAAATGTTGATGATTGTTTTTTCTAAAAAAAACTAAAAGGAAAATGTTGCTTCTAAAGATTCTTGAATAGCCTGCCATGACTACAGGAAAACAGAACTGTAAGAGCTATAATAATTATGTTCATTATGTTCTGGTTGTTTTATGTTTAATAAATAGTTTGAATATAGATAAACTGTCAGCAGCACATGTTTACAATTGCTACGTAACATTCATCATTTTCATTTTTAGGCCAACTTACCATCTCAGCTGGCAGAGGCACGTCCATATGCACTCTGGGCTGCATGGATCTTTCTGCTCAGCTTTGCCTCATGGCTCTTTCTGACCTCGGATCTGTGTGCAAGACTGACTGAGGCAATATTAAACAACTGGAGGGAAGCTGAGGCACAAAATGACCACCAGGACTGATGTCAAGTTAAGGCTCATTGTGATCTGTCAGTCAGTAAGCTGTTTTTGAGGTAAGGACTCTTAGCCTCAGGATCATGTAGTTTGAAAGACATTGATTGCTCTCCTGTGATAGTCCTCCCTGGAGATAAAGAACAATTACCAAAAGTACCAGATACATGAAGAGATGAATAAATTGATTGGAACAGCCCATCATCAAGCTGATTTCTTTCTGCTTTCCTCTCTTCTGGAACTTTGAATATTTTCAGGTGAAGGATTAGCATGCCTTAATGTGTAATATATTATTTTGTAACTGGAGCAGTAGTATTGGCACCAGGTTGATTAACTGTATAGTGTAGCAAGGTGAATTTTACTGGGTGATCTTTCATCTTTCTATTCTGCCTATTAATTTTCTTGGGCATGGCATCCCCACGCTGCCAGAGTGGGATATTGAATTAATGATAATGAGTACTTTTGATTCTTTAATTATCATCTGTACCATCTAGACATGTTTTTTGTTAGCAGCACAATCAACTTATCAACTTAAGGACCTTGCCTCGTCATGAAAAACCACTGCCCGCCAACTAAAAGCCACTTTCAAGAAATGAGCATGATAATAATTATACCAGTTTATCTGCAGTGTTGGGGGCTGCAATCACCTAAACTCGAGATATATTGGCTCAATGACCACCACGCTATCAAGACGATTAATCATGCATATAAAAGACGGAGCAATATCACGGCATTCTATTACAAAGTATGAATCACCAGCCATCAGACAACAGTTAGAACAAACTACCATAGTACACAAAGAACTCAACAGAAGACACTTAAGTATGGCTGAAGCCGTATATATCTGTATCAACAAACCAGCAACTCACAGAGACAAGCCTGCCCTCTCACCACCAACCAAAACTTGCCAGCTGATTGGTGGACCATGTGTCGACTTTTATTGGCTGCCTCGCACTACAGCTTTCAAGAACGCCCAGAGCACATATAAGATGCCAACTCGCCACTTGCCCTCATTCCACTCACCATTTCTTTTGAAGGTGGTCTTCTCAGACCAAAAAACGTCTCGAGAACATGAATCTTGTATAGCAACTGACAACGCTGAACAGCTGTCAACAGTCTCTTGTTAGAGACATAAGAAAACCACAAAAAGGTTTAACAATGCTTTAACCACTACTGACTTCAAGAAAGTATGTATTTTACACGGTCTACTTCCAAAATACGTGTATATACACCAGGTATGCCCACTACATGTCTAACAATGCTTTAACCACTGCTGACTTCAATAAAGCATGTATTTTACACGGTCTACTTCCAGAATACGTGTATAGACACCAGGTACGCCCACTACATGTCTTCACAATAGGCAAAATGCCTACTACATTATGACCTGAAAATATAACCCACAAATTCAAAGTGCGCGATTTGAACCCATAGTATGCAAGGTGGAGGGAAGGAATGAAGGAACTATCAAATGCCACACCCAAGCTGACACTCCAGTCAGTCAAACAAAACAAAACAAGATACAAAAACAGAAACAAGTGATGAAAATGTAAAATAAACAATAACATGTGGAAGGTGAGAGGTGAGAGTTGGGGGACGACAGCCAGTAGGAAGGCCTAGGAAAAAGTGGAGTGTGTGTGTGATGGAGGATATGAATATATTGGGGATAGAGGAGGATATGTCACAAGATCAGGAGATGTGAAGAACAGTCATCGCCTGTCCAACCCCATCTTAAATGGGAAAATATGGACGTTAAACGATGATGATGATGATGATGAGGGGCACTGTGGAATGCACACAGCACACCTCATACTTTTCTTTGTTTATAAGCCATGCTGCCTGTGCTGCCTCACTGTCACCACCACACCACAGTGACACTCCAGTCAATCAAACAAAAGAAAACAAAAACAAACAGAAACAAGTGATGAAAATGTAAAATAAAACACAATAACATGTGTCAGGGCACTGTGGAATGCACATGATGCACCTCATACTTTTCTTTGCTTACAGATGATGCCTCCCCTGCCACCTCACCACCACACCACACTGCCACTCTAGTCTGTCAGACAAAACAAAACAGAAAACAGAAACAAACAATTAAAATGTTGAGTAAATACATTAACATGTATAAGGACACTGTGGAAATAACATGGCACACTTCATACTTTTCTTTGTTTTCCAGTCTCACCACCCTCAGTGCCTCACTGCCGCCACCTGACCCTCAGCACCTCGTTCCCAAAGTTATTTTAAGATTTTGTGTGGCATAATGTCCTGTTTATGTCAAATAAAGTATAGCTGCATATATGTACACTCGGCCCTCAATTTAACAGAATAAAAGGGGGGAAGGGTGGTCCATTGCTTGAAAAAATCCGTTGCTTAAAAATACAGTTTTGACGTTTCTTTAGCCGGTGTCACACTGGACAAATCTACCCAACCTCCCTTCTAGCTCGGAACTTTTTTTTATTTTTTTTTATTTTTTTTTTTTTTTTTTTTTTTATGATCCAGGCAGCCAGGTGCATGTGTGCAAGTGGCCCCGGCCGCACACCGGGCTTGAGCAGCTGACGGGCGGCTGATGATGGTGGTGGTAATGATGGGTGTCAGCGGCATGGCCCCTGCATCGGCGGTGCTTTCGTTGGGGCCCGTGTGTGGGTGGCTGTGTTTATTGTGGGCCCGGGCTCCTCAATTTGCTAATTCTTGTTTTCCACATGTTGCGCGGGACTTCTTTCTTTTCTTCCATCTCTTCTTTTTAAAAAAAAAAAGAGATGGAAGAAAGGAAAGGGGTCCCATGCAACATGTGGAGAATGGGAATTGGCAAATTGAGAACCCCAAACCTATAATAAACACAGTCACACGCGCAGGCCCCGTTGGGGATGTCGTTCAGGTGCCGCCAATGCTCATCATCGCCATCACTGTCATCAGCCGCCCATCAGCTGTTCGGGGCTGGGCCCAGCGCACGGCCGGGGCTGTCTGCATGCTTGCGCTTGGCCACCCGTCCGGGTGGCCAAGCGCAAGATGTCAACGGTTTTCAATTTTCCCCATAAAAGCGGACACACACTATACGATGCGTCCTGTCAGGCAACCGAAAAGTGGACGGAGCTAGAGGTCATGAGGCAGTGTGTGTGGGTGTAATTTGTGTGGCGCGGCCTCACGACATGGCCTGATGGCCTTCTGTTTAGGGTTTTGACGTTTCTAAAGCCAGTGTCACACCAGTCCGTTGAAATTTTGTTGTCCGTTAAATCGGGGTCCGTTAAATCGAGGGTCGAGTGTATGTGTATCTTTTTGGTGTCCTATGACGAGGGCATGGCCATAAGGCAGTTGGCAAGGAAGGCAGCCATACAAAAATGTTAGTCAGTCAGGGCAGTGCTGCCCATATACCATTTTCCCATAAGAACATGTATTCCTACTACACAAATTCTTACTATACGAGCTCATATGTGGACCATAAAGTAGCACAGTAGGCATGCCTACTGAAAATATATATATATATATATATATATATATATATATATATATATATATATATATATATATATATATATATATATATATATATCAATCAATCAATGGGGGCATATGCCGGGGGGCGTGTCGCCACGCCCACCCTACGACGCCAAACCTGCGAGTCTCCATGCAGGCCCCCTTCCCAACCCGAGTACCTCCTGGCAGGATCTATCGACTTGCTCAAGCCACGAACTCCGTGGGCGTCCCCTTGGCCTCCTCCACTCAGGATTGTCTCTTACAGAGACAACCTGATGAGCAGGATCAACTTCCGGAAAACGTGCCACGTGCCCGTATAGCTGTAGTTGGCATTGACGGACTATGCAGGTAATATATGTCGAATCAGTCTCACGGAGTAATCGCCGGTTTGACACAGTCATTCCAGCGATATCCCATGATTCTGTGTAGACACTTATTACCAAAGGCATCAATCTGCCTCTCCAAGTCGCCATTTACAGTACCCTCTCAAGTTTCACGCTCGCTTCGTTCCGAAGGTATAATGCTAAACTTGAGGCATTGAAAACACTGAAAAAGCGCTTATTTGTTCCGACCCGTGGAGATTTTTTTTTTCTTTTTTTGTACATGTGGCCTATGGCGCCGGTAGACTATCCATCTTTGCCTGATGGTTGGCCCCAAGCCTGTCATGGCACAGACAACTGTTTATAGTGCCGCCATTATAATTGGCTCATGCTGCCCCCCAGAGCTCACTTTTTTCCTCTTTTACTCCCTCGTTATCTCAGAATATGTACCTTCAACAATATCCTTTTCATATCCTTTCTCTTCTTCTCTCCTTATTTTCACGTATTCGTTTCTTGGAGAGAACGGGTCGTTTTAAAGCCACAGATGAAGCCTTATGATTGGCTAAGCACTGAAAACACGCTTGTGATTCACTGGGAGTGCGATGACATCATCTCCAGCGCTAACCCAATCAGCAGCCTCACTGCCATATGGCGGTGTCACACTGGCCATTTTCCTCTAACCGTTGTGGCTACTGGCAACGCCCATACGCATATCCAGGAGCGAGTTGTCGGTTGTCCATAAGCTGGTGTCACCCCGGGCCTTTTTTCTTCCCACCGCGTTGGCGGCAGCAACTATTCCAGGTGTGCGTCACACACATAAGGGGAAATTAGAAAGGTGTGTGTGTGTGTGTGTGTGTGTGTGTGTGTGTGGGGGGGGGGGGCAGAAGGGAGAGTCAGGTTATGTCATGACACACACACACACACACACAGACACACACACAGAAAGGGAAATTAGAAGGGTGGGGGGAGGGAGGGGCAGAAGGGAGAGTCAGGTCATGTCTTGACCTGGGGCAGGTCATATCCTGACCAAAGCCATGATCTGACTCTCCTTTCTGCCCCTCCCTCCCCACACCATTCTCATTCCTCTTCTGTGTGTGTGTGTGTAATTTTTTTTCACCTCTTGGTCTGCTGCGGGTCTCTCACGAGACAGCCAGCCGTTCCCCTACGGAAGAGCACAGAGCTCGTAGTACCGATCTTTGGGTAGGACTGAGACCACTCACTGTTGTGTGTGTGTGTGTGTGTGACAAGTCAGGACATGACCTGACCTGAGTCAGGTCATATCATGACCAAAGCCCTGACCTGAGTCAGGTCATATCATGACCAAAGCCCTGACCTGACTCTCCTTTCTGACCCTCCCTCCCCACACCCTTCTCCTTTCTTCTTGTTTTCATCCTCTCTATCTCACCTTTCATGAGAGGGGCTCATAACCAGAGTGAAGCTACACATCTCTCAAGTCGTTGGCTTGTGTGGTATTGAGGCTGTGCCGAGTTGAACCAAATGCGATAGGGAGGAGGCGGCGGGAAATTCAAACGAGGGTACTGTTGTGTCCATGTCTCACAACCATAAAGTAAGACTGGGAGCTCAAGGGACTTGAAGATCTGGATCTTTGTCCTTCTGCACAGGTATCGACAACGCCATATACTTGTGTTGAGCGAGTCCATAACACCGTGGGCCAGACCAATCCGTTGTAAGACTTTCTGGCCAGACTCACTGTTGTTATGAACTACGCTACCAAGATACGTGAAACTTTCTGAGATCTCAACGTCCTCGACACATGCATGAACAGACTGTACTGTGTCATCCAGCAAGCCTCCAAACACCTGTACCTTGGTCTTGGCCCAGGAGACCTGAAGTCCCAAGGGCTTCGCCTCCTCGTGCAGTACCTCGAGAGCCATCACCAAAACCTCCAGCGACTCCGTTAGGATTACTGCATCATCAGCAAAAACAAGGTCAGTGACCCTGGTATTGCCAATGGATGCTCTGCAATGACTCTGGTCCACAACTCTGCCCAGTACCCAGTCCATACAAGTGTTGAAAAGTGATGGGGCAAGGACATAGCCCTGCCTCACTCCCGCATTCATGGGAAAGAAGCTGGACAAGCCCCCCCCACACTTCACAGCACTCTCTGTCCCAGAATACAGGCCAGTCAGCAAACCAATAGTCCTCGCAGGAATCCCACGGAGTCAAAGAAGATCCCAGAGTGCCTCACGATGCACTGAATCAAACGCCTTCTTGAGATCGACATAGGCTGCAAGTATCCCCTGTCGAAACTCTCATCGGCGCTTCACCAGTACGCGAAGCGCTAGGATATGGTCAGTTGTTGACTTACCAGGCATGAACCCAGACTGTTCAGGTCTCTAGAGCTTCAGCAGCTGGCTGCGAATTCGCATCAGCAATAGGTGGGCAAGCACCTTGCCTGGCACACTGAGCAGTGTAATACCACGGTGGTTGTTGCAGTCCTGGCGGTCCCCTTTCCCTTTCCAGATAGGGATGACCAACCCCCTCTTCTAGTCAGGAGGAATGGTACCGGACTGCCATATGGCAGTCAAGACCGCATGCAACCCGTGGATCATGGCCTCACCTCCAGCTTTGAGCAGCTCCGCGCTGATGTTACAGGCGCCAGATGCCTTCCCACCCCTTAACTTGGCCACAGCCTCTCTGACCTCGCCCAGAGAGGGTGGGCTTTCGTCAATGGGTGGGTCAGCATCCGCCACCTGCAACCCAGTAACTGGAAGCTGCCCACGCGGAGGGTCCGCCATGTACAACTGCTCAAAGTACTCAGCCCAATGAGCCCTCTGCCCATCCATGTCCAACACGAGGCAGCCATCAGCTGTTCGGATAGCGCTCATCTGAGAGGAAGACTTGGAGCGGAGCTTCTTCAGGGCTCTGTAGGCAGGTTGGTGGTCATTCGCATTTAAATGGCCCTCGACCTCCTCGGCGAGACCCCTGACATACCTCTCCTTGTCTCTCCTTAGGAGAGCACTAGTCCTACATGACAGAACCCTGTATTGGTCCCGGTTCCCAGCAAGTCTGGCACCGCGACTCTCCTCGATATTCTCCAACGTCTCCA
This sequence comes from Eriocheir sinensis, assembly GCF_024679095.1. NCBI lineage: Eukaryota > Metazoa > Arthropoda > Malacostraca > Decapoda > Varunidae > Eriocheir > Eriocheir sinensis. Next base: position 6,704,534 of record NC_066512.1, read on the forward strand.
TCGAGGCAAAGCCACTCCTAGATCTCGGATGCTCTCCGATGCACTCCTTGGCAGTTTGTAGAGTCTCGCGTTTGAAGGTACAGGTAAATCTCAGTACACATAGCTCGTAGCCAACCCTAACCCTGTCAATGCCAGTAGTAGCACTGAAGTCGCCCAGGACAATGAGTGTGTCCCGGGGAGGGCACTGGTCTAATACGGAGACGAGTTTGGCGTAGAACGTCTCCTTCTCTTCAGTTTCACGCATCTCGGTAGGAGCGTACACTGCAACAAGAGACATGAAGCCCAGTGTGTGCTTCAGCCTCGCTCGCATTATACGCTCATCAACCGGAGCAACCTCAACCACAAATGGCAGATGGTTGGAGATGCCCATAGGTATTCCCCTGACATGGAAGCCATTGCTCATGCCGGACCAGTAGAAGGTGAACACCCCTTCACTGATCTCGCCATTGCCAGGCCTCCTTGTCTCAGAGAGTGCCACTATGTCCACCCTCAGCCTTCTGAGCTCATTTGATAAGTAGGGCAGTCGATCATCGTCCGAGAGGCTCCGGACGTTCCAGGAGCCCACACACAGAGCCCTCTGAAGGTCAGCCCCAGGCCTGGTTTTGTGGGTGGGCACAGCCTCTGCACCACCCCGGTCACCCCCAAAACAAAAAGAGGGGCTAGGGGGCCCTTCCTCCTTCGAGGTGCAGGGGTCCCGTAGGCTTTGCCCTGCACCTGTCACTGACTGCAGGCTCCCCAGATGCGGATGCATCGTGGTAGCCCGCTGCGCGGTCGGGCCCCCCAGCAAGACCGGATCAGGGTCGAGGCTCACGCCCCGACCCCAACCTCTACTTTTTAATTTGTTTTTGGCTGAGGGAAGATTTTTGTGGGGGAGGGGGTGCAAACCCTTCCCCCAATATATATACGTATGTATATACACAAAGAATCATATGCATAAGAAAATAATAACTCCTCACTTAACCTCTCCAGAGCAGATTTGTGCTGATACGAAATTATTATTAGAAAATATTATGAAAATGTTTATGTGAAGGTCTTGCATGATCCTGATCAGAATAACATGATCAAAAGTAAGGTACTGTTTGTTTGTCAGAGAATCTGATGAAAATAATTTAATATTATGAAAACCTTTTAGGTGGATCACCATGGTGTTAGAATGTCTGCAAGGAATGTGGGAGTGAAGATTGAAGTGTACATGGAAAAAGGTAAAGATGAGTAAGATGAGTAAATTAAAATTCTACTACATTTACCATCAGGGAGTTTCAAGGAGAAGTCAAACTAGATAGATAGATAGTAATAGATATTTATAAACAAAAGAGAAAATGTAGTAAGCAAGTCAGCTGTTCTTGATTTTGAGAACTTAATAAGTTCTTGAATAAAACTATGAAAGATGTAAGATAATATCACTTCAGAATATCAAGTACAGTGTTTCATGATCATCATCATATGCATAAGTAGCAAGTATGTACATCTATAGGTGTTTGCTGTGTGTTATTTTCCCTTTTGGTGATGGTTTTTATTTATGTATATACACATCTGAGACACTATACTTCATCTTGGGTGTAGAAAGGGAGTCAATGGAAATTACAGAAACTTTACATGTGTGTAATTTTTTTATTATATGGAATGGTAGAAATCAGTGTAAAATACATAAAAATTGGCTCGTGAATTTTACAAATGAAACTAAGATGTAGTCATGATGATAAATGTAATGTAAGTTAAGATGAAGTCAATAGCTTCATTTGGCATGAAGGTGGGTAGTGATTGTTATTTATTAAGTCACAAGTAATGTTACATAAAAAGAAACTGAAAGCTCACATAATCAACAAAACAACTATGTCAACCAGTGGATATCCAGACACTTTTCTGTTTTATCAAGAAAAGACAGTTGTAAAGTGAAAAATGTGGGTGAAATACTTGTAGTTCAATTTAGAATTTAATATTTATTTATTTGGGTCATACTTAGACAAACTGAGCCAACCTGTCAGTATTCAAACTGCTTACACTCTGCCTGCCACTACCTTGTCTAAGTGTGGGTTATATGTCATCTTTTTCCTTTGCCTAGGAAAATTAAAGTAATTATCCTTGCTGAGATGAGGACATATTATAGACAGGGTGGGCCTCACTTTTAGACCTCCTATAGGCGAGGTAGTAGTGGGTGCCACAAAAGCAGTTTAAATATTGGCTGAGGTACCTCGTTTATTTACTTCATATTATTTTTATTTATTTCTGTATATTATGCTGGATTGCATTTTAAAATGAGTGTATGTGTAATATAGGATACTAATTGAAATCAGATGCTCATAAAATATGAAGAGATACATGATGATTGATTGACGCAGAGATATGTGGAATGCACATGTTTTTTCAGCTGTATGATTATTGTGAGTTAAGTAGAATTAAGGAAATAAATATGTGAGTGGATAGTATTCTTTGAAACTACATGTCTCATAAGGAAGAGGAATATAAATGTACTTCAAAAAAGTGTACATAAAAATTTACTTGCTACTCTAGTATTTGTTTTGTATTTAGAAGCAGACCTATCTGGATGAATAACACAGCACACTCAACCACTCCGAGCTATATCCCTCTTTCCCTCTTCCTGGATAATACTTCTCTCCATTGGATGTAGCAAACCCTGGAGATGGATTGGTATACCCTTAACCTTGGTATTCCCACATGTTTGCCGTGTATGGGATCCCTGTAAGGCTGGGAGACGGGAATCCCGGAGGTTGAGGGATGCCATAGTTGTGTGCTGTGGCTAGCAACACACCTCTTTGATCTCTTATTCCAGCTAAGACAGGCAACCATTCCTGACTTGGAAAGGTCAATCAGCTATTCTCTATGACCATAAGCTAAGCAGCCACCACTGTGTCAGGTGGTCGCTGTGTATGTTCTCCTGCTACCCCTGCAGCTGTTGGGGTTATAGACCCAATGATCAGCCTCCCCTTGTAGGGCTCTGTGGTGACTGGGGGCATGGGAGAGTGAATTTCAAGACATTATTTATATGTCATCCAGCACTTTGACAGGTCTGGGGGAGGGGAGGATCACCAATGCCCCACCAATTGCACCTGCACCCCTTTTCCACATGGGACTATCAGGGTGGTACAGATGAGACACAAGCTCATTGAGCCAGGCCCAGGGTTAACCTCCGGTGT